>NC_071263.1:3147500-3395000 GCF_023375685.1 Ictalurus furcatus | reverse complement strand
TTCCTAAAATAAAGCGAGAAGATCACACTTTAACGCACATCGTACCGGTGAAAAAGTGGGATGATAACTGCAGAATCGTTATCACAGGAAAGCCGTGAGTGTCTAACGTGTGACTTACTGTCGAATGAACTGAACGGCATCCTCGTACATCATCCCACACTCGATTAATGCGATGGCCACCAACACAGGAGCTCTGCGCAGACAAATATAACATCCGAGTGATGATAAAGGTTGTGCTATACTGCTAGAGTGAAAAGCAATGCGAACTGTGGCTCTTTTCTGTGAGTCGGATCATTTGACTCTGAGTCGACTCTCGGCACCCAAATGACTCATTGGCACTTTTTTTCTCCACATAACTTCCGGCTGAAATCCTTTTCTTAAAACAAGGGTCTTCAATCTTATCCACAAAGGCCCAGTGTTTCTACAGGCTTTCATTACAGCAATGTTGAAGGCATACTTGATAGCTGATTGGAAACCTAGAAGAACGTTTACCGTACAACCCAGTACATATGGACACTCGGTTTCTATGGCGACGGACTTTCTTTTTCTCTTTTTTCCCTGGTGGCATCCCTAATAAACATAGTTATCTGATATTAACTGCACGCTTGTCTAAAGCTAGTTAAATTGATCGTACGCTGATGAACAATATTTCATATTAATTAATGATATATAGAGATCGACCGCTAATCGGTTTTACTGATATTTACACATAATTGGATATCGGTTTTGTAATAAATGCAATAAATGGCGGCATCATGTGGGCGTTTTGAGAATTGCGTGTTATTTAACATAACAGCCATCAATGCACAAATTAGATGTGTTACAAAAATGCTTGATATATAGTTTAAGCAGCTTGGCACTAAGAAATGGAGACAAACCCACAGAGTCATGTAATCTGTTTACCTCATCAAAGCTTTTATTTAAAAAAAAAAAGCCCTTTATTAACAGTGCACTTTATTTTTTGCATTCTTTCAGACCCCTCTAAACTGTTTGTTCAGTTCAGTGGTGTTACCATTGTGTCAAAAACAATAAATAAATAAATATAGGTTCTGCATATCGGTTATCGGGCACATAAACACGCAAATAATGGGTATTGGTAATAAAAAATTTGTCGACCTCTAATGAAATATACATGTTCTATTTACCAAGACAAAGTGGTCAAGCAAGGAAATTAAGATGAGAGATTACTCTTATGAGATGAGCGGAAAGGGGCGGGACTTCAACAGGGGCCATTATTATTGGAGAGTTCGAAACACTGACACTACAACTGATTTAATTGTCGATTGGCTCTGGCTGCTCTTTCGTCACGTTCTCGAGTGATAATTAGTACTAGTGTACTACACAAAGCGTGTATACAGGTTGGCAGGTCTGACCTAGTCGTTAAATCAGCACGTTAAATACAGTAAATACAGATTTAACGGTGGATACTGAGGAGTCTGAGAGGACTCACCGGCCCAGTCCTGCGACACAGTGCACTGCGATGCAGCAGCCTGGTTCATCTTTAAATTTACACTTCAGAAGGTTTAACCAGTCGTCCACGATTTGTTCAGAGGGGGAACAGCCGTCATCAAAAGGCCAATCCTTTATTTAAAAAAAAACAAAAAACAATTATTATTAACTTCACAAGAAAGTGAGGGCAGTATTCTTTAAAGCTGCTATAACACAAGTGATAACTAATATAGGCCTTACTACTAATATAGACCTTAGCGGTGTGAGATTCTTACCAGAACTTCAATGCCTTCCTTTTCCACCGGGGCTTTGTCGTAGGTGGCCTCACACACCCGAACCAGCGTCTGCACCCCAAAAGTCTTCAGCTCCTAAAAGAAAAGAATAAACATCAGCCGACTGGAATTTCACCGCTTTCACACTTTTGGGGTTTTTAATTTTCCTCAACTGAAAAAACACATTAGATGTAAACGTCCTTTAAAGCTCACTGCCTTCTGTGAGGGGTTTGTGGTCACAGTGGAGCTTCCAAAATAATTTTTTTAAATAGTTTTGTGATAGAGATAACTGTTCTATCATTATCTCTAACATTATTTCTCTGAGAAGGAACTCGAGATAAGCCAAGTGTAGAGAGAAAACCGTGACTAAATGGACAAACAGAATAAAATACATTGATTCAAAACTAAATATATGACTTATTAGGTAAGAAATATATGAAAAGAAGGAAAATGAAAAGGAAGAGTAAGGAAAGAAAAAACAGGAATGAAGGGAAAGAAAAAAAGTATAGGAAGGAAGGAAGGGGGGGAGGGAGGGAGGGAGAGAGGAAGAGAACAGAAAAGAAAGGAGCAAAAAGGAGAAAGGAAAGAGGGAAAATTAAGAGGAAGGAAGAGAAACAAAAGAAAGGAGGAAGGAAGGAGGAATGAAGGGAAAGATGGACTAAAGGGAGGGGAGGGGAAGGAAAAGAATGGGAGGAGAAAGAAGAAAAAGGAATGAAACGAAAGAAGAAAGAGATGTTAGGTAGGAAGTAACAGAGGAAGGAAGCAATGTAAGAAAAGAAATGGAGGAAGGACTATGAAGGGAAAAAGATAGTTTTGTGACGCTGAGCACCCTCCGGGTCAGGTTTTTATCTCCTAAATCTTCCTGATCAGGTTGCAAGATGAAGGCAAGCGATTAAAACAAACATGGAGGACAGAGTAGTGGTGAAAAATCTGACTTGTTAGTGGGTTGTTTTTGTTGTTGTGTTTTTGTTTTTTGGGGGGGGGGATTCCATGTGTCAGTGCAGCCTTAATCTCATTTGACCCAAACTGGGTTGTGTGTAGTTTATATATGAGGGATCTTACCTCAGTAAACTTGGGCAGTTGTGAATTGGTGGGATTGTGGGTAATCAGAAACCTCATACACTCGTAGGTGATTTCAACAGGAGCAGGACGATTCATCTTGACATGTGGGTGAATATTGGTTTGATGAATTTTTTTATTTTTTTTAATTTGCACGTTGTGATTCAATGACTTTTGGTATATTAAAAAAAAGCGCAAAAGTTAAAAAAACAAAACACACGCTTAAATTTCCACTATTAAAAAACTATTTGAAAAATAATAAAAACAAAAGACGGGGACTATTTTTCCGATTATCTTTTTTTAAATTCTATTTATCCCATTCAGGAGAAAAAGGGATGATCATTTGGCGCTAGAGGAGAGGGCGTAAAAAAAAAAAAAAATTGGCTCGTCAGCGCCTCAGTTGGCTCAGATCGACTCATACGCGTGAACTTTGGGCAAAGACAGCCTCGAACCCAGGGCTCACAAGGTAGGACAGTAGACGTGTGGCGTAATCTTCATGTGGCACGCCGACTTTTCACTTATCCACAATGACCAGGTGCTGTGCCTGGCAGAAATCTCCACTCACACTCACAAACGCCATAAATGTGCAGCCTACATGTGAAGACAGGGGAAAACAAACAAACAGGTGTGTGTCAGAGGTGGGCGATATGACAAAAATGTTACATCACAATATTTTCAAAAGGTATTTCTACCATACGTGATCTGGATTACGATATACAGGTTTGGGAAGAAATTGTGCAGCAAAACAGCAGAGTCTAAATATTATGTCTAAAATTATTTAACATTGAAAATAGGAGATTTTTACAATTTCAAAGATTTAAGTATTAAAGAGATATGAATATCCATGATATTGTGGTAAAAATAGTATAAAATTCATCACAATATCGATATTGTATCTATACTATACTAGATATACTACAAACACATCCTGACCAATCAAATTTCAACCTTTGGTCATCAAATTGTCTCAAAATAATGAATAAACAATCTGAAACTGGATAGAAAGTTTACACAGAGAGACTTTTCTCACTCACTTTCAGTGCATGGAAAGAAATGTCGAGAACTCTGCATTATATCCTCACCATTCGCCACGGTCTCTACTCCACATCTGTACAAATACAAGCATTAACGCGGTTAGCATAAAACAGCAATGTTCTACACACGCTAGTCACACTGTTCGATCATGACCTCGAACGTTATTCATCTGAGAGGGAACTCGTACAGTTATCTGTACACAATTTTATTTAAAACATCATCTTTAATCTAACTACGCTGAGTTAACTCGAGATAAGACGAGTGTAGAGAGAAACGTGACTAAACGGACATAAAAATAAAGCGAATTAAAACTAAATATGTGATAGTTACAAGGTAGGAAATGGGAAAAAAAGAAGGAAAATGGAGGGAGAGAAAGGAAAGAAGACAAAGGAGGGAAAAGACAGGAATGAAGGAAAAGATGTAGGAAAGAAGGGAGGGGAAGAGAAAGGAAAAGAAATGAGATAGGGAAGAACGAAAAGAAAGACGGGCAGAAGGAAGGGAAAGAATGGAAGGAAGAGAAAAGAAAGAAGAAGAAGAAGGAAGGAAGGATAGAAAAGAAGGACTAAAGGGAGGAGAGGGGGAAACAGGAAGAGAAAGCAAGGAAAAAAGAAAGGGAAGTAAGGAAATAAATAGGAGGAGAGAGAAGGAATGAAGCAAAAGGGGGGAAAAAATAAATGTTAGATAGACAAGAAGTAAGGGAGGAAGGAAAAGAAAGGAAAAGAAAGGAGACAAAGGGAGATAGGGAAGAACGGAAAGAAAGAGGGGGAAAGAAGGGAAAGAATGGAAGGAAGAGAAAGGAAGGAAACAGGAAGAGAAGAGAAGAAAAAAAGAAAGGAAAGGGAGGAAATAAACAGGAGGCGAGAGAAGAGGAAGGAATGAAGGGGAGAGAGAATGGAAGCAAGAAAGGAATGAAGCAAAAGAAGAAAAAGAAATGTTAGATAGGAAGTAAGGGAGGAACGAAGCAATGTTAGAAAGAAAAGGGATGTAGGAAGGACTACGGAGAGAAAGAAAGGACGAGAAAGAAAGGAGGGGGGAAGGAAGGAAGGAGGGGAGAACGGAAAAGATGAGAAAAGAAGGAAGAGAAAAAAATAAGAAAAATAAAGCAATGAAGGAGGAGATGAATATGAAATATAGAAAGGAAGGGTAAGGAAGACAGGAAAGGGAAGGGAAGAAATTAAAGGAAGGGAAAAAAGGGAGGACAGACAGAAACAGCTACGTAGCTCACATATGCGAGTCAGATTCAGAACCGATTCAGGGAGTCGACTCATACGCAAACGACACATCACTATTGTAGTAGAGCTGGATATAAACAGTGTCAAACATTTTACTGTGAGAAGAGAATATCACAGCCATTTAACCTGTAAACCACTTTGTTGGTTATTTGAACGTGTTAACATGAAAACATTTCAACTTTTACATATAAATAAACTGTCAAGATACCTGAAGCGAAGGTAATCAAATAATGACAGCTGTGACTAAATGGCCATTATGAATTAAAATAAAGCGACGATTTAAAACTATCACTGTTGATAACTGATAGAAATACAGCATATTAATGACATGTACAATAACATGCATCATAAAGATGTTATAAATTCATACAACGGCGTTATGTAGCGACATAGCTAACAAGCTAGATACAATAACAAGGGGGAAAATGTTGGTAAACCTAGCTTAGCTTAGCCTAGCCTAGCCAGATAAAGCATTATATTTAAAATATTCAATTTCACTCAGAACAATAACACACACAGCCACGCTAGAATGATATAGTTAGCTAAATGTTAAACAGTTATTTTGACAAAAACTAACAAAACAAAAGGAGTTAGCTAGCACGCGCGAGTAGCTCCCTGACGTTAACGTTAATATTTTAATCGACTTAAGATTTGATAGTTAATTAGAACTCATTGGAACCTTCTGGAAAGTTCCGTTTTCATACTTATTGTCGAGACAAAGTAATACAAATCAGTTACTTACAAAGAACAGACGCCACATCAGACAGAATACAGAGACAATCCGGCGGATTAATGGACGCAGTGTTGTTGATTAGCTTTAGCGTTAGCTTGTTGCTCGTTTTTCTTCATCGCGGGTGCGTCTCAAATCAACACCCGACATTCCCTTTGGAACTATCTCGTCCTTAACAGTGTCTGAAACGTCGTCCTGCTCACTGTAAAGTGCACGATTTTAATACACTATATAAATGTATAATGCTGTCTGAAAACATAGTGAAGAATATCTAGTGCACTGTTTTAATACAGTAATGTATATGAGTCGTGGAGAAATGAAATCGGCCATGGAATACCCAAAATGCATTGCAGTGTTTGGCTAAATTTGAACGCACCCTCAACGCCTCATCGCTCTGAGGGAACACTGCGAGTTGCTATGGCAACGTCATAGTTCCTTCAGGCTTTGCCTCAGATTTGTTTAATAAATGTAGAGGCATTCATTGTTGTGTGAAGCATTTTCTCCAATGTTTATAATAAACTTTGTTGCTTTCATATTGTTTGAAACAGATCTAATAACTGTGTGCATAATGAGTTTGTCCTTTATTGAGATATTTATTAAAAAACTCTTTGTGGGCTTTAAGCAAGTATAATAAGATTAAAAGGGGAGGTCACTGTTTGTGCTTTTTCCTCATTGCATATGTATTTGTGTTGTTATTTTCTAGTACAAATTGTATATTATAGTAATAAATCAGCTAACCAGATTGATCAAAGCTGGTGACGTTTGACTTTATGACTGCATGCATTTTTTGCAACACCCATAAAAAGCTCTTCTAGGTGTCATCACCTTTTTATCATCTTTAACACAAAATCATTTTGTTAGACACCCTTTGACATTATATTTTATATTTTAAGCCGTTTAGTGGGCCTAAATGTTTCATACATCATACATTATGTGTTTGTACAGATAAGACTAAATGGTTTTTCATTTTAAAACAGGATCCACCATCCATTGTTGAGTGAAAGTAAATATTACATACATCATACACTATGTGATTGTACAGATAAGACTAAATGGTTTTGCATTTCAAAACAGGATCCACCTTCCATTGTTGAGTGAAAGTAAAACCAGACCAGTCAGAGAGCTCAGATCCACCAGGACAACTTCTGTTTATTATAATAGCTGAAAGTATTCTGTGTATATAGTGGAACTGAGAAGTGTATAAACCTGAGCAGTTTTGAGATAGAGAAAAGTTAAGGTATGTATTTCATTTAATTTTGTTTCATAGTTCAGAAGTTCACAGTGAACTGAGTAAACAGTATCAGATGAAGATGTAGTCCTGTACCCTGGGAAACAGTCAGATGTTATTCTACTGATGTATAACACTGGTGATGAATGAAAAAAATATATATATTAAAGATTATTACATTTACTGACTGAGACTTTTTGAGAATGCTCAGTGAATGTCTTACAATATGATGTGTGTGTCGGTGTGTGCACTGAATAATGTTTCTTTCTGAAATGGTTAAACAGGAGAAGGAAAAAAAAAAGACATGGATGAATATTGTTCACCACAAGCAAAGAAAGCCAGGAGGGCTACATCAGATAGAAGTACTGACTGTAAGTTACACAATTAATACATGAACAGAAAAGGTTTCATTTATAAACCTCATAGTTTTGTATTTATTTCTTAGACAAATTACTTATAAAGTACCAAATAAACCATTTTTCTTGCAACAGTTTTGCGGCTTCGTTGTCAGTGAAGTTCATCTTCTGAAACCATTGTCAGTCACTTGATATGAATTATCCAGCATTGTTCCAGCAAATAAGTTGATGGAAAAAATAAACTCATGTTTAACATCATGTATTTAAAAAAAAAAAAAAAAAAAGTGCCAAATGATGGTGTCGGGGAAATGAGACTGTTTATACAGGAAGCACCAGAAATGTGAGGTACATACGAGCAATGTAGGTGCTTCACTAAATTAATATCACAAACTTTCAAATAAAGTCAAACTGATTAAAATATTGATTTAAATGTGTGAAATAATAATCAATGTATTTGTTTGTGAAGGCTTAGCTCTGAATAGTTTGGCTTCTCGGAATGCTAAAGTAACACAATAAAGAGAAGAAAAACACCAACCAGCTATTTGACTAGAAAATCTCATTCTAAACAGAGACAGACAAAATGGTGTGTGTGCGCGTGTGTTTGTATGAGTGAGAGAAGCAGGGACTCAACAGCTCAGTAATATTAATTATCTTGCTACAAAGGCGATAAAGTCAGAACAGTCGGTTGGTTTTGTGCTACATTTGACTCGCAGTCCCCTCCAAAAGTATTGGAACAGCAAGGCCAACATTATTGTTTTCACTATACAGTGAAAATAGTTCATCAGGAACTGAAAGCTGAGATTCTGATCTATCGTCTCATATCCATCTTTTGATCTCAAACCCAAATGTCTTCAAGGTATAGCAAAAATAATAGAATTGGCCTTGCTGCTCCAATACTTTCGGAGGGGACTGCACTGTAACTCAGAAGCTGGAAGTTGGAGCATTTGCTACAAAGAGGGAAAAAAGTTAACTGTGATGAGTGATGAATATTTTCCTTCTTAAAACAGTGAACTGTAGAGTCAGTGTAATCGATTTAACAAGCGAATATGATCTAAATCTAATACTTACATACATTACAGTATAACTCATTTTGAGGTAAGAAGTGCTGCTTTGTTCAGTGCTGATGCTGTGAGTGGCCATGTTGATTTGACGTCACTTGCTGAATTTGGAGGAACTCTGAATTAAACCTACCATGTAGGAATTCTGAGCTGAGCTTGCATTTATATTGGTTTTACCTGGAGGTTGGGAATTAAGGGTTGAACCTGGAGTGATGGGGAAGCCAAATGTTACTTAGTATTTGTTTTACAACATTTTTCATTTATATCCACCAGTTGCAGGTGAATCCAGCAGCCTCCTGACTGAAGAGCAGTTACAGTGTTCCATCTGTCTGGATGTGTTCACTGATCCCGTCACCACTCCATGTGGACACAGCTTCTGCAACAGCTGCCTCACACAAAGCTGGGATATGCGTAAACATTATTATTGTCCATATTGCACAGAGAAATTCACCAAGAGACCTGAACTCAAGAAAAAAGTCTTGGATAAGTCTCAGGTTCTTTGTGACTTCTGCACTGGTGTGAAGCAGAAGGCCTTGAAATCCTGTCTGGATTGTGGTGTGGCTCTCTGTTCATCTCATTTAGATCTTCATAATAATGTTCAAAAATATAAGAAACACAAACTAATAAATGCAGTGGAGAACCTGGAGAAATACATTTGCCAGAAGCATGAGAGACCTCTGGAGATGTTCTGTAGAGACGATCAGAAGTGTGTGTGTCAGTTCTGTACTGTGACAGACCACAAGAATCACAATGTTATTCTATTAGAGGAGGAGAGTGGAGAGAGGAAGGTGAGAGACACCAACATCAGTGTTAAATATTCTTCTGAAGAATGTAAATGAATTCAAATTTAGAAGATAAACGGTTGTGTGTTTTTGATTTCTGTGCACAGAGTCAGCTGGGGAAAACACAGACGGAGCTGCCGCAGATGATCCAGGAGCGACTGAAGAAGATCCAGGAGATTAATCACTCAGTAGAGCTCAGCAAAGTGGGTCAAACATGATGTAGTTCATATCTGCTGCATTTTGTACTTTAGTTTTGTAGAATGTAAGGAAGTGCACATCTTCACTGTAATTTAAAGATTGAGATGTTGTTCTTTCTTTAGAGAAACACAGAGAAAGAGAAATCAGACAGTATTGAAGTCTTCTCCGCTCTGATTCGCTCCATTGAGAGGAGTCAGGCTGAGCTGCTGGAGGTGATGGAGAGGAAGCAGAAAGCAGCAGAGAAGCAGGCTGAAGGACTCATTAAAGAGCTGGAACAGGAAATCGATGAGCTAAAGAGGAGAGACACTGAGCTGGAGCAGCTCTCACACACTGACGATCATCTCCACCTCCTACAGGTCAGTGTTCCTCTCTCAATCACTCAACCACAATGCAGAACATCACAGAACATCAGCTGAGGGATTTCTCCTCTCTCCTGTTCTACTGTAGATATATCCGTCACTGTGCATCGCTCCACACACCAAGAACTGGACTGAGATCAGGATTAACATGGAACTGAGTGTGGAAGCTCTGAGGACGACTCTGTCTCAGCTTCAGAAGACTCTGAATGAGAAACTCAGTGTAACTCTGAATGAGAAACTCAGTGTAACTCTGAATAAGAAGCTGAAGGAAAAAGGTGAGAAACTGAGAAGTCTGTAACAAGGGAATTATTTTGTTAGAGACTGTATGAAAAGTTATTGATTAGTTTCTTGGTTTATTGATCGATGAATGAAAGTAAATTTGTGTTAATGATTTTTAGAGCTTTGTTGTAGCTTTCTAATTCCAAGTTTACATTAAAAGCATATTTAATTAAATAAATGTCCTGTTGTGTTGTAATTAGTCCCCACAGAACTGAAGAGGATTCAGCAGTATGCAGGTACACTGCAGTTTCTGTTTCCTATATTATATATATATTATTTAAAAATATATATTTTAAAGTTCTCCCCATTATTTAATTAGTATCTTCAGTACATCTTCCTATTACCTCCATGCACTAATGTACTAAACATAATACTCTATATAATTTTCTATGTTGGGAAGTTTGTTGCTGCATTTCTTTAGCTGATAAATCTATCACGTATTTATGAAATGTAAAAGCCTTTACCCAAGCACACATTTCCATTATTTATGCCCAATACATATATTTTAATATTCCACAGATCTGCTTATAAAAATGATAATTATTGTGATATACTAGATTATTAATTATTATTATTTATCTGCAAACCCATCACATACTGTGTGTTTCTCTCAGTGGATGTGACTCTGGATCCTGATACAGCTTCTCCTCATCTCATCCTGTTTGATGATGGAAAACAAGTGATGTATGGAGACACAAAGCAGAATCTCCCAGACACCCCAAAAAGATTCACTAAGCATCCAATTGTCTTGGGAAATCAGGGTTTCTCCTCAGGGAGGTTTTACTATGAGGTGCAGGTCAGCGGGAAGACTGCGTGGGATTTAGGAGTGGCCAGAGGGTCTGTTAACAGGAAGGGGAAGATTACACTTACACCTCGGGATGGATTCTGGACTGTGGCACTGAGGAAGGGGAATGAGTATAAGGCTTATGATGATACCAGTATCTCCCTCTACCTGAGAAAGAAGCCCCAGAAGGTGGGCGTGTTTGTGGATTATGATGAGGGTCTGGTCTCCTTTTATGATGTTGAGGCCATGTCTCATATCTACTCTTTCACTGGTCAGTCTTTCACTGAGAAACTCTATCCATACTTCTGTCCTTTTGAAACTGGAAGTAAAATGTCAGCACCACTGATAATCTCTCGTGTATCAAAGACTGAATAAGTTCTCACCTCATCTATTCAGTAATGTATGAAATGACCAGAATGGAAGACATTGTGTCTCTTTTGTCAAATTGTAAGTAAAGTTGTGTAAATGTTTTTCGTAGGACAAACTGAAGAAAACATTTCTGCTTTATTAACACTGACTTTCTTCATACTCACCTGCGTATGTTGATGAATGCCAATCACCTGTAAAGTCCAAATCACATACAAATTCCATAAAAGAAAAAGCTCACAGAGAGCTGAAAGAATAAACTGTGCAGAAGTACATAACATTCTTTCTAATAAGCAAATGTTTGTTTTAAAATCTGATTAGCAAGACCAAGCTCAGTGCTCGGATTAGTTTCTATCCCATTTTGGATAAAAAGTGCCTGCTACATAAATAAATGTACAATATTTTCTGGTTAGCAGTGTGTGTGAGATTTGTATGTTCTCTGGTGGTCCAGCAGTTAAGGATCCCAAGCTCTCACCACCGTGGCCCAGGTTCAATGCCCGGCAGGGAACCCCAGCCACTGGGGTTGTATTCAGTGCCGGTCCCAGGCCCGGATAAAAAATGGAAGGGTGGCATCATGACGGGCATTCGGCACAAAACCTGTGCCAAATCAAATCTAAGTGGACCCTGCCATAGCACAGGAATAATGCTAAGAAGAAGAAGTGTGTGTGTGAGATTTGTTCCAAAATGCAATGCCTTCTTTTTCAGCTGGTTATTTGCTGTAGGTGGCCTCACAGACCCTAAACAGTATCAGCACCCTAAAGGTCTTCATCTCCTGCAAAGAATCCAGAAAAACCCGAGTTAACATCAGCCAACAATAATGACGCTGCTTTCACACTTTGCGTTTTTTTTTCTCAACTGCCAAAACATTTTTTGTGTAATCATATGACATATTATCCGTAGATAATATTGAAAAAATGAGTCTTGTTAATGAGTGAATATGAGGAGATTTACAACATGCTGAGCTGAAAAAATTCCAACGTTGCTGTAACTAAAATGAACAACGTGTGTAATTCTGGGTAAACTCATAAACTGGTATGGGATTTAACATTCCCCTTTAACTGTTGCATCTGCATTTCAACTGCATTACTGATAATAATAAATCTAATCTAGACACCAACATCTAGGTTAATTAGTTGGCTAATACTAGCTAGGACTGAGGGGAAAGAAAGCCAAGTGTGAAAGTAGCCTTAATGTCATTTTACCAAAAAACTACATTCTGTGAAGTTTATATCTGTAATTTATATAGCATTTGTAAATGGGTGGGATTGTGGGTAATCAGAAACCTCATAGATTCTTATGTGATTTCAACAGGAGCAGGACAATTCATCTTGATGATCTGGTAAACATTTGTTTGATAGCGTGATGGCATATTTTTCTGCCTGTCGGAACTATCATAATTACGATGTGAATACACATGAACGCCACCAGAATGTTGTAATAGTTTTCAATAAGCCCCGACTTATAGCTATGTTTAATGCAGGGACTACTGGCCAGAAATTTCTCACACTGATGCTCTCTTCAGCCTCTCACACATTTCGGCTTCTCATACAGCAATGTGACCTCCCTGATGTCATGTTGGAAAAGTAGAGTTGGAAGGAAACCTGATGTATTCAGGAAGAAGCCTGATGATGGCATGCAGCACATTAGAGAGTAGACGGCTCATTGCAGATTGAGACATACCAGATCAGTCACTTATCATTTACTGCCGACCACTAAGGAGTTACACAGCGTTTAAAGAAGAACCAACAGAACCAACTTATACTGTAGGCCAGTTTAGTTCATTAAATTGATGTGTGTAACTGAAATAAATAAGCTGTTTAAACTTGGCAGTGTAATCTGTATATAAAATCCCAGAAACTCATCAATAATTATTCGATTGTGAGCTGATCATTTGGATTTCGCATTTGTGAGCCTAACTGGACATACAGTGGTGCTTAAGAGTTTGTGAATTTTTATATTTCTGCATAAATATATAATATATGCATAGCTTTCTAATGCCAAGTCTACATTAAAAGCATATTTAATATATGTCCTGTTGTGTTGTAATTAGTCTCCACAGAACTGAAGAAGATTCAACAGTATGCATGTATACTGCAGTTTCTGTTTCCTATATTATACAGTTTAGGGAATTTAGCCAGCGGTGGGTGGAGCACAGACACACAGGAGGCCGTTTCAGTATTATGTGTAGAGTGATCTTTATTTAAGACTATCGGTGAGGGGAGTGCGGGTGCGTGTGTGTGTGGGTTGAGGTGCGATCGGGCGGTGAGGGTCTCAGCCGTCGGCGGTTACAGCCAAGGGGGGCGGAGCCGTCACTCGCGTCGGAGTCGCCTGAAACCAGAAAAAAAAACACACAACAGCGGTTAGCAGACATGCACTCATCGGCAAACTCACATAAACACACATACTCGGAAATACTTCTCTCTCCTGCGAGTGGAATATCGCCTGTGTCGGCGATTTGTTCGATGCAGGGGGAAACGGGGGAAACGGGGGAACCAGGGTTGGATTAACGCACTCTCTCGCATGCCGTAGATAAAAAGTCCTTTATTTTTCTTAACAAAAACAAATAATGAATGAAAACTTGTTGAAATGAAACCTTACTATTGAATTTAACGTAAAATGACTTGTGAATTGGCGTGCAAGAACGTGGTCAAAACCAGGTGTGCTTCCCAGCTCTCCATTTCCATCTGTGCCTGTTGGAAGGTTAACCCACGTTACATGCACCTCCCACACCACACGTGACCCAGGAACAAACGCACCACCAAACCTCACACAACACAACACAACACAACACAACACAACACAACACAACACAACACAACAACACAACACAACACAACACAACACAATCTCAAAGAAACAGATCAAAAACAGCCCCAAATTCCAACTCCACAACAAAATGGCTATAACATCGCCCTTTTATACTCTCCCCTCGCTTGCTGGATGGTGGAATTCTTCCGCACGGTGCACCATTCACGAGCCGTGGGTGTGTCGGCGGCCGCACCCCGCCGCCATTGTGCTCTGTGGCCGTCAAAAACATTTGGTTGCGCTGAAGCGGCGCTGTCTCTTCCGCGCCACTGTGCAGTCGTGGGAGGAGCGATCTTTGTTTCCTGTGTGCCGGCCGCCGGCCTGTTGCCACAACATATACAAGTAAGAGTTATTTTTAATAAAATCAAAAATAGGGGGGTAAGTCTGGCAGGTGAACCTGCCCTGCCGTTTACCTACTACTACAGGCAACTTCATGCAGTGCTCAACTCTGAAATCCAAGTCAAGTCTCCAGTCCCTGAGATCCAAGTCAAGCCCCCAGTCTCTGAGGTCCATGTCAAGCCCCCAGTCTCTGAGGTCCAAGTCAAGCCCCCAGTCTCTGAGGTCCAAGTCAAGCCCCCAGTCTCTGAAGTCCAAGTCAAGCCTCCAGGCTCTGAAGTCCAAGTCAAGCCTCACGTCCCTGAGGTCCAAGTCAAGCCTCACGTCCCTGAGGTCCAAGTCAAGTCTCATGTTCCTGAGCTCACGTTCAAGCCTGCTGATCCAGTTGACCAAGCTCTGCTCGCGCCCCAGTCTGCTGACACGCCCAGCCAAGTTCCGCCCGCGCCCCAGTCTGCTGACACGCCCAGCCAAGTTCCGCCCGCGCCCAAGTCTGCTGACACGCCCAGCCAAGCTCCGCCCGCGCCCCAGTCTGCTGACACGGCCAGCCAAGCTCCGCCCGCGCCCCAGTCTGCTGACACGGCCAGCCAAGCTCCGCCCGCGCCCCAGTCTGCTGACACGGCCAGCCAAGCTCCGCCCGCGCCCCAGTCTGCTGACACGGCCAGCCAAGCTCCGCCCGCGCCCCAGTCTGCTGACACGGCCAGCCAAGCTCCGCCCGCGCCCCAGTCTGCTGACACGGCCAGCCAAGCTCCGCCCATGCCCAAGGTTCACCTGGTGACCTCAGAGCCTCAGCCTCCCTGTTCAGCTGAGGACGTCGCTCAGCCCACCTGTTCAGCTGAGGACGTCGCTCAGCCCGCCTGTTCAGCTGAGGTCGTCGCTCAGCCCGCCTGTTCAGCTGAGGTCGTCGCTCAGCCCGCCTGTTCAGCTGTGGTCGTCGCTCAGCCCGCCTGTTCAGCTGTGGTCGTCGCTCAGCCCCCCTGTTCAGCTGAGGTCGTCGCTCAGCCCCCCTGTTCAGCTGAGGTCGTCGCTCAGCCTTCCGGCTCCATGGCAAACGTTGTTCCCCCCTACTGCTTCGAGGAGACCCACGCTCCTCTCCCTGGCCGCACGGAGACCCACGTTCCTCTCCCTGGCCTTACAGGGGACTTCGCTCTGCCTTCCAGTTCAGCTGGGGTCGTCGCTCTGCTTTCATGATCCGCCGAGGACTTTGCTCAGCCTGCCTGCCCGGCTGTGGAGGTCGCTCTGCCTTCATGCTCCGCCGAGGACTTCGCTCAGTCTGCCTGCCCTGCTTTGGTCGGCGCTCTGCCTTCATACTCCACTGAGGACGTCGCTCTGCCTTCATGCTCCACCGAGGACTTCGCTCAGCCCGCCTGCCCTGCTGCGGTTGTCGCTCTGCCTTCATGCTCCGCCGAGGACTTTGCTCATCCTGCCTGCCCGGCTTTGGATGTCGCTCTGCTTCCCTGCTACGCCGAGGACGTCGCTCCGCTTCCCTGCGCCGCCAAGAACACCGTGCAGTTTCCTGGCTCTGCCTGGGACATTCAGTCCAGGGGGCCGGGTCCACCAATTAAATGGGATGACTCATGGCACTCCAGGAGGAGTGCCTTTGGGGGGGGGTTCTGTCACGATTCCCCTTGAAGCAGCGTGCTCTAAGCGCGAATGTGCGAGCACCTGCTTTTCCGTTGTTGACCGTAGTGACATCTGGACACGTGTGTTTTGTTTATGTTTCTGTCATGTCTCCTCCCTGTTCTATCATTGGCTGGGATTTCACGTGGGTCTGTATTGCTCTCAGCTGCTAGCAGTTTAGACGCTGATTATGTCTGCATATATACCGCGCGCCTCCCAGCACACAGCGCGGAAGATTATTAATACTTTAGAGTTAGTTTAGTTCGTAGCGTATTCATAGTCACGGTCCATGTTTAGAGTTAGTTTAGTTTGGATCATAGTCATAGTCACGGTCCATGTTTAGAGATAGTTCGCGCTGGATTATCCGCTTCCAGTCCCTCGTCATAGTTCGTTTCTTGTTTTGTTTATCTGCCTAGATTCCTGCCTTGCCCCGTGTATGCCTGTTTGCCAATCGCCTGACCTCTTGCATGTTTGTGGATTACGTTTTGGATCACGTTTTGGATTTGTCTGCCTGTCTCTCTTTCTAATAAACAACTGTTCATCCGGCACTTGCATCCGTCCTATCTCTGCTCCGTCACGATTCGTGACACACACAACATTGACACTCTTCATGCTTGAATTCTGGTCAACAATTATTATTATTATTGGTTGTTTTTTTTTGTTTGTTTATTTGTTTTATATAAATGTAGCTGATATAATTTAGCTGATATAATTTAGTTGGTAAATAGATCAGCCAGCTAATTCTTGTATTTTCTGTTCAAGGGTAACAAGACTAGTGAGCTAATTTACTTAGGCTACCAAGCTTGCTTAGCTAAAAGGAAAATTTTTTAGTAGACTCTGATAACCTATCTTATATAAATTATTAATTTTTAAAGAAATAGCTAGTCAACATATTTGACCAGTAGTTTTTTCAGCTAGTTGTTTTATATGTTAATGTTCTGTCACCTCTGTCCTCCATTTTAGGGTTTTCAATATAATGCAGCATCTGTCTTGTTTAACTGTATAATTGTGGTGTGGGTGGTGTATAAAACTTTAGTGTGCTTTATATTGTATGAATTGATGGTATTTTATGATTTACTGTTGATTTTTTCGTCACTTAAATCTGAATAAAAATCTTTCACACAGTTTGTGTTATATCACAGATAACCAGTAACTCAGTTTCCCAGGAGGCACCGCTAACTACAAACATGGCCGCTGAGGACTACACTTCCCACACACGCACGCGCTCGCTTTCTCCGGAGTTCTAACGACACACACCTGCACCCAATCTCACACACACTCACAACACAGTATATAAGAGACTTTGAAAACATTAAGACTTCGCAAAGTAAACGTTCAGTTGATTTGTTCTCTGCCGTTCTCCAAGCCTTATCATCATGTTTTGCCAAAGTGACTTTGACCATTGTTTTTGTTCTCGACCTCGATTTTCTGCCTTGCCTAGTTTTGTCTGTTTGCCTGATCGCCTGACCCCTGCCTGTTTATCGACCACGGATTTTGCCTTAACCCTTTTGGATTATTGTTATATCTGCATACCTGCTTCTATCTCCGCCTACATAGCGTGTCAGTATGTAAAGTCTCTGCTGCGGTTTATTCCATAATTTAATTATTCTCACTGGATTTTGCTTGTGGGCACTGCTCGGAGTATTTAGGAAGATTTTAAGAGAAATATAGATAAACAACACAGGAAATAGACAAACAAAATAATGAATAGAGAAACAACAAAGGACAACAACAGCAGTGTAGCAGTAATAATATTATCTCGATAAATTGCCAGAACTGTTTCAAATGATTTAGTTGTAAAGTGTGACCAAATGCACAAACAGATGAATTTGATCTCTATAGCAGGGGTTCTCAAACCTTCTGAAGTGTGAATTTCCCTCTGGAATTAATAAAGTGATCTATCTATCTTGACAGGGACCATATTAACTGTCAAATAAACTTCACAGATGCCGTCCAGCCAATAATCCGACCACTCAAATATTAGGCTCATTATTATAACGTGTACAGTTTTACTGAGATTTGGATTAAAGTCAAACAGACTAATATCTATAAGAACTTCATCAGAAATATATCTTTGATAATTGTGGGTTGTGATGACCAGAACAGTAAACTCCTGTAGACTAATGAAAATTGTACACACACATTTTCCTGAGTTTGACTCCCTACCAATGTTTTACAAAAACACAAAGTCACATACTGCCGTTTTAATGATGAATTGAAAAGTGCCGCAAGAGGAGAACCCAAAGTAATTGAGTAAAGTGATTAAAACCCACATACGAATTCAGTCACCTGAAGAACCTGCCAGTAATAAAGTTATAAACACTTTTATAAGCTTCACCACCTTTTTCTCTAAAGGCAAAATCACTCTGCTGGTATTTTTCAACTCTTTGTTTTTTATATTTCATCAATCAGAATATTCACCTGGATAAAACAACAAGTGTTTCATTAATAATAGTCATTAGTCCATACAGATTTACTAACGTGTTGGTACATGAGAGCTTTTGTGTGTTAAAATGAGTCACCGCCTATACTGGTGTACAAGTAAAAGTGGAATCAGACCAGTCTGAAAGCTCACATAGACCAGGAAGACGTCTTTTTAAAACAAGTGCAGAATTTAATTACTACGGATCCAGAGGATCAGAGAAGAGAATAAACAGGACGAGCCTTGATAAAGAGAAAAGTAAAAGGAATGTACTTTAATGTTTTTTCATAGTTCAGGAGTTGGGCCAGGATTTTGGTTTATTAAACCGAACTGAGTAGCGGTGTCAGATAAAGATGTATTTCTGTACCAAGGGAAAAAAGTGAGAAATTAAATTTCGTGCTCAATAAACAAACTTGATAGTTAAGATTAATGAAATATTTAAAAGTGTTCTTTTGTCTATTAAAAGAATGTTAAAAAGGAGAAGGAAAGAGGACATGGATGAATCTTTATCATCACAACTAAGACAAGGCAGAAGGAACAGCATGGGAGAACCTGTACAATGTAAGTTACACAGTTTATACTTGAACAGATGTGAATTTAACTATATATCAGTTTCTAAATCAGTGATGACTTCAGAAACCCTAATGTGAATCCCAGATAAACCTTAAAGACTTCAATTCACTTCAAGCTAGTTAAAGCAGATTTCTGATTATTAAATTAAATGGTTTTCATAAACATGGTTAAGAAGAAAACACTGTGCTCTGATGGGATGGTGTCTTGTACTAGACGTTTGTTTGTTTATATATATATATATATATATATATATATATATATATATATATATATATATATAGATAGATAGATAGATAGATAGATAGATAGATAGATAGATATAAAATCCTTATAAGAGCCATTATGTTGTATTCAGTGTCTGTTGTAATTTCATTGCTTAACATTGGGTGCAGCGTGCGTCTAATTAGTATATAGGTAGCCAGAGAGTAAGAGAAGGCAGGTGTGTAATGGAGGAAAGCACAACAATTTTTGACCGTGTCAGGACAGGTGCAGGTGGAAGCAAGCTGGTGGGATTACTGTATGTGTGTGTGCATTGGAACTGCGAGTTTAAACTGACATGTACGAGTTTTGCAATAAATAAAGTGGATAAAAGCAGTACTAGACTAGAAGCGTGTCTTGTTCAGATCTCACACGAAGGAAAGAACTCTACAACACCTCTAAGTGGTCATTTGTCACTACAATCCTAATCAGTTCCTTCCTGCTCCGTTTGGCCAAACCTAACCTCTTTTGTAGATATTTATGTTTGTACATGCTTATGAGATTTCCTAATGAACTTAGTTGGTTCTGTTTCTCACAATATAAATAAATAGACATTTAATCCAAAGGGAGTCCAAACGTAAAAACTGCCTGCTCCCATGAATTTTTGTTGCCCCACAGGATCCCAGTCCTGACACACACTTCTAATACACACCTCATATTTTGTAGAAGAGACTTTTGTCAAACAAATATGATCAAGATCAAATTTTCTCTAACCTATAAAATACATTTGAACTCCAACACTTTGTGTGAACTATGTGTGACTAAAAGGCAAAAGGTAATGATTTTTGTTTTACTAGTCTAAATTAATACTTTGTTTAAAAAAAATAAAAAATCTTAATCTATCCACCAGTTGCAGGTGAATCCAGCAGCCTCCTGACTGAAGAGCAGTTACAGTGTTCTATCTGTCTGGAAGTGTTCACTGATCCCGTCACCACTCCATGTGGACACAGCTTCTGCAACAGCTGCCTCACACAAAGCTGGGATATGCGTAAACATTATTATTGTCCATATTGCAAAGAGAAATTCACCAAGAGACCTGAAATCAAGATTAATATAACACTGAGAGAGGTTGCAGATCACTTCAAGAAGAAAACAGTCTCAGATAAGTCTCCGGTTCTTTGTGACTTCTGCACTGATGTGAAGCAGGAGGCCTTGAAATCCTGTCTGGATTGTGGTGTGACTCTCTGTTCATCTCATTTAGATCTACATAATAATGTTCAAAAATATAAGAAACACAAAGTAATAAATGCAGTGGAGAACCTGGAGAAATACATTTGCCAGGAGCATGAGAGACCTCTGGAGATGTTCTGTAGAGACGATCAGAAGTGTGTGTGTTGGTTCTGTACTGTGACAGACCACAAGAATCACAACGTTATTCCATTAGAGGAGGAGAGTGGAGAGAGGAAGGTGAGAGACACCAACATCAGTGTTAAATATTCTTATAAAGAATGTAAATGAATTCAAATTTAGAAGATAAACAGTTGTGTGTTTTTGATTTCTGTTTTTGATTTCTGTAACAAGGGAATTATTTTGTTAGAGACAGTATGAAAGTTATTGATTAGTTTCTTGGTTTATTGATCGATGAATGAAAGTAAATTTGTGTTAATGATTTTTGTAGCTTTGTTGTAGCTTTCTAATTCCAAGTTTACATTAAAAGCATATTTAATATAATAAATGTCCTGTTGTGTTGTAATTAGTCTCCACAGAACTCAAGAGGATTCAGCAGTATGCAGGTACACTGCAGTTTCTGTTTCCTATATATTATATATATTATTTAAAAATATATATTTTAAAGTTCTCCCCATTATTTAATTAGTATCTTTAGTACATCTTCCTATTACCTCCATGCACTAATGCACTAAACATAATACTCTATATAATTTTCTATGTTGGGAAGTTTGTTGCTGCATTTCTTTAGCTGATAAATCTATCACGTACTTATGAAATGTAAAAGCCTTTACCCAAGCACACATTTCCATTATTTATGCCCAATACATATATTTTAATATTCCACAGATCTGCTTATAAAATGATAATTATTGTGATATACTAGATTATTAATTATTATTATTTATCTGCATACTCATCACATACTGTGTGTTTCTCTCAGTGGATGTGACTCTGGATCCTGATACAGCTCATCTCTATCTCATCCTGTCTGATGATGGAAAACAAGTGACGTGTGGAGACACAAAGCAGAATCTCCCAGACACCCTGAAAAGATTCACTTATCATCCAATTGTCCTGCGAAATCAGGGTTTCTCCTCAGGGAGGTTTTACTATGAGGTGCAGGTCAGCAGGAAGACCATGTGGAGTTTAGGAGTGGTCAGAGAGTCTGTTAACA
This sequence comes from Ictalurus furcatus, assembly GCF_023375685.1. NCBI lineage: Eukaryota > Metazoa > Chordata > Actinopteri > Siluriformes > Ictaluridae > Ictalurus > Ictalurus furcatus. The sequence goes on along the minus strand of NC_071263.1, from coordinate 3,373,458 downwards.
GGAAGGGGAAAATTGAGACATTTAAACCTCAGGATGGATTCTGGACTGTGATTCTGAGGAAGGGGAATGAGTATACTGCTCGTGATGATCCCTGTATCTCCCTCTCCCTGAGAGAGAAACCCCAGAAGGTGGGCGTGTTTGTGGATTATGATGAGGGTCTGGTCTCCTTTTATGACGTTGAGGCCAGGTCTCATATCTACTCTTTCACTGGTCAGTCTTTCACTGAGAAACGCTATCCATACTTCAGTCCTTGTTTGAATGATGGAGGTAAAAACGCAGCACCACTGATCATCTCTCGTGTATCAAAGACTGAATAAGTTCTCACCTCATCTATTCAGTAATGTATGAATTGGCCAGAATGGAAGACACTGCATCTCTTTTTTCGATTTGTAAGTAAAGTTGTGTAAATGTTTTTCGTGTGCTTTTCATGTGCTTTTTTTGTTTTTTATTTTTAATAAATTTGCAAAGATTTCAAACAAACTTCTTTTGTGTTTTCTTCTGTTTGTGCTTTTTCCTCATTGCATATGTATTTGTGTTGTTATTTTCTAGTACAAATTGTATATTAGAGTAATAAATCAGCTAATCAGATTGATCAAAGCTGGTGACGTTTGACTTTATGACTTTATGCATTTTTTGCAACACCCATAAAAAGCTCTTCTAGGTGTCATCACCTTTTTATCACCTTTAACACAAAATCATTTTGTTAGACACCCTTTGACATTACATTTTATATTTTAGGCCTTCCAGTGGGCCTAAATGTTTCATACATCATACACTATGTGTTTGTACATATAAGACTAAATGGTTTTGCATTTTAAAAGAGGATCCACCATCCATTGTTGAGTGAAAGTAAATATTACATACATCATACACTATGTGTTTGTACATATAAGACTAAATGGTTTTGCATTTTAAAACAGGATCCACCATCTATTGTTGAGTGAAAGTAAAACCAGACCAGTCAGAGAGCTCAGATCCACCAGGACAACTTCTGTTTATTATAATAGCTGAAAGTATTCTGTGTATATAGTGGAACTGAGAAGTGTATAAACCTGAGCAGTTTTGAGATAGAGAAAAGTTAAGGTATGTATTTCATTTAATTTTGTTTCATAGTTCAGAAGTTCACAGTGAACTGAGTAAACAGTATCAGATGAAGATGTAGTCCTGTACCCTGGGAAACAGTCAGATGTTATTCTACTGATGTATAACACTGGTGATGAATGAAAAAAATATATATATTAAAGATTATTACATTTACTGACTGAGACTTTTTGAGAATGCTCAGTGAATGTCTTACAATATGATGTGTGTGTCGGTGTGTGCACTGAATAATGTTTCTTTCTGAAATGGTTAAACAGGAGAAGGAAAAAAAAGACATGGATGAATATTCTTCACCACAAACAAAGAAAGCCAGAAGGGCTACATCAGATAGCAGTACTGACTGTAAGTTACACAATTAATACATGAACAGAAAAGGTTTCATTATGAACCTCATAGTTTTGTATTTATTTCTTAGACAAACTACTTATAAAGTACCAAATAAACCATTTTTCATGCAATGGTTTAGCGGCTTCGTTGTCAGTGAAGTTCATCTTCTGAAACCATTGTCAGTCAGTTGAATTATCCAGCATTGTTCCAGCAAATAAGTTGATGGAAAAAATAAACTCATGTTTAACATCATGTATTTAAAAAAAAAAAAAAAAAAAAAAAAGTGCCAAATGATGGTGTCGGGGAAATGAGACTGTTTATACAGGAAGCACCAGAAATGTGAGGTACATACGAGCAGTGTAGGTGCTTCACTAAATTAATATCACAAACTTCCAAATAAAGTCAAACTGATTAAAATATTGATTTAAATGTGTGAAATAATAATCAATGTATTTGTTTCTGAAGGCTTAGCTCTGAATAGTTTGGCTTCTGGGAATGCTAAAGTAACACAATAAAGAGAAGAAAAACACCAACCAGCTATTTGACTAGAAAACCTCATTCTAAACAGAGACAGACAAAATGGTGTGTGTGTGTGTGTGTGTGTGTGTGTGTGTGTGCGTGTGTTTGTATGAGTGGGAGAAGCAGGGACTCAGCAGCTCAGTAATATTAATTATCTTGCTTCAAAGGTGATAAAATCAGAAGAGTCGGTTGGTTTTTCGACTCGCAGTCCCCTCCAAAAGTATTGGAACAGCAAGGCCAATATTATTGTTTTTATAAGATAGTTCATTAGGAACTGAAAGCTGAGATTCTGATCTATCGTCTCATATCCATCTTTTGATCTCAACCCTAAATGTCTTCAAGGTATAGCAAAAATAATAGAATTGGCCTTGCTGCTCCAATACTTTTGGAGGGGACTGTACTGTACCTCAGAAGCTGTAAGCTGGAGCTCAGAAATGCATTTGCTACAAAGAGGGGGGAAAGTTAGCTGTGATTATTGATATATTATATTTTCCTTCTTAAAACAGTGAAGTGTAGAGTCAGTGTTCTCGATTTAACAAGCGAATATGGTCTAAAGCTAATGCTTACATACATTACAGTGTTACGAAACACAGGGCTTCAGAGACAGGAAGTAAATGCAGGAGCAAAGTCTTTATTAACAGATCAACAAACACTGAACAAGGAAACACGGTCTAGGCGAATCTGGCTTTAAACAGGAACACGAGAGCAAACTTGGAATTACGACCATGTTAAATGCTACTACGTCAAACATATACAAAAACTCAAGACCCATTAGGATAATACTGCGCAACGTGCACAGCAACACGAGGGGTTTAAATAACGAACACAATCAAACTAAACCATGGCACCTGGGGCAAATTAAAGACTTCCTCAAACATAAACCAATACTCAAACAGGAAGAGAACGAGCCAAAACTAAAGTCACGTGTCCACTCCACCCAGTTCAGTCACTTGTATGCGCGCACTTAGAAGCCGCGCCGCAGTGCCATCTGCTGGCGATGGCGTAACATACAGTATAACTCATTTTTGAGGTAAGAAGTGCTGCTTTGTTCAGTGCTGACGCTGTGAGTGGCCATGTTGATTTGACGTCACTTGCTGAACTTGGAGGAACTCTGAATTAAACCCACCATGTAGAAATTCTGAGCTGAGCTTGCTGGAGCTTGCTGAGCTGAGCTTGCTTTATATTGGTTTTATCTGCAGATTGGGAATTAAGGGTTGAACCTGGAGTGATGGGGAAGCCAAATGTTACTTAGTATTTGTTTTACAACATTTTTCATTTATATCCACCAGTTGCAGGTGAATCCAGCAGCCTCCTGACTGAAGAGCAGTTACAGTGTTCTATCTGTCTGAAAGTGTTCACTGACCCCATCACCACTCCATGTGGACACAACTTCTGCAACAGCTGCCTCACACAAATCTGGGATACGAGTCAGCATTATTATTGTCCATATTGCGAAGAGAAATTCACCAAGAGACCTAAACTCAAGATTAATATAACACTGAGAGAGGTTTCAGATCGCTTCAAGAAGAAAACAGTCTCAGATAAGTCTCAGATTCTTTGTGACATCTGCACTGATGTGAAGCAGAAGGCCTTGAAAGCCTGTCTGGATTGTGCTGTGGCATTCTGTCCGTCTCATTTAGATCTTCATAATAATATTATGAAAAATAAGAAACACAAAGTAATAAATGAAGTGGGGAACCTGGAGAAATACATTTGCCAGGAGCATAAGAAACCTCTGGAGATGTTCTGTAGAGACGATCAGAAGTGTGTGTGTCGGGTCTGTACTGTGACAGACCACAAGAATCACAACGTTATTCCATTAGAGGAGGAGAGTGGAGAGAGGAAGGTGAGAGACACCAACATCAGTGTTAAATATTCTTATGAAGAATGCAAATGAATTAAAATGCTACATTTGAAAATATCAAATCAAATACCATGCTTTTTGATTTGACCGAAGACACGTTTGGGGGGAAAACGGACAGAGCTGCAGCAGATGATCCAGGAGCGACTGAAGAAGATCCAGGAGATTAATCACTCAGTAGAGCTCAGCAAAGTGGGTCAAACATGATGTAGTTCATATCTGCTGCCTTCTACTTTTTATATTTTGTTCTGTAGATTTTAGCATTATTATTATTATTATTATTATTATTATTATTATTATTATTGAGTAAAAGTGAGATGTTCTTCCTTCTTTAGAGAAACACAGAGAAGGAGAAATCAGACAGTATTGAAGTCTTCACTGCTCTGATTCGCTCCATTGAGAGGAGTCAGGCTGAGCTGCTGGAGGTGATGGAGGAGAAGCAGAAAGCAGCAGAGAAGCAGGCTGAAGGACGCATGAAAAAGCTGCAAAAGCAAATCAGTGTCCTAAGGAGGAGAGACACTGAGCTGGAGCAGCTCTCACACACTGACGATCATCTCCACCTCCTACAGGTCAGTGTTCCTCTCTCAACCACTCAACCACAATGCAGAACATCACAGAACATCAGCTGAGGGATTTCTCCTCTCTCCTGTTCTACTGTAGATTTATCCGTCACTGGGCATCGCTCCACACACCAAGAACTGGACTGAGATCAGGAATAACACGGAACTGAGTGTACACAATGTGAAGACAACTCTGACTCAGCTTCAGCAGACTCTGAATGAGAAACTCAGCAGAATGCTGAATGAGAAGCTGAAGGAAATGGGTGAGAAGCAAAAACCGTCTGTAACAGATGAATTATCTTGTCATAGGCTGTTAGTGAATGGCTTATTAATCATGAATGAAAGTATATTTCTGTGAATGAATTTTATAGCTTTATCTGATTCCAGGTTTACATTAAAACCATGTTTAATCTGATAAACATCATATTTTGTTGTAATTAGTCCCCACAGAACTGAAGAGGATTCAGCAGTATGCAGGTACACTGTAGTTTCTGTTTCCTTTATTATACATTATACTAGTGAAACCTTATTAATGGCTGTTTTAAATATCTTAATGTCCCACAATAAGATTTAGTTTGAGCTTCAGACCTCTGTAAATCATCTAAAAAGAAGCTTTAGAGTGACTCTCATTAGTGTATCAGTAGAGTCCAGGTTTATTAAATTAGAAAGTTAATTTAGCTGATTAGGTACAGGATACAGGATATACATTTACATCACTTACATTTACCACATTTAAATTCTTAACAATTTCCAAAATTCAGTCAATGATAGCTTCTTAATTACATTATAGTGACTTCAACATTGACTTTGAAGTCTCATGGCCTCTTGCAAATTGTACACATCTACAGACACTCATTAACTTGTCCCAGCAAACACAGAACCCAATTAACCTTTGTTAAGTTTTCTCATTTCTCTCCCATCACTGCCATTCTTTAAAAAACCTGACATCCATAAAACCCCACATAAAGTAGAAAAGGAAAGAAATTTCACATGTTCATTCTAAACCAAAAATTGTATACACATGCTTTTTTTAAGGACAAGTAGAAATATTTAATATTAATATCTATTTTATATCTACAAAGACTTATGAATCATAATTATTGTGGTATATTGGTATATAACGATTCATTATTCACCTGCATACTCATCACATAGTGTGTGTTTCTCTCAGTGGATGTGACTCTGGATCCTGATACAGCTCATCCCCTTCTCATCCTGTCTGATGATGGAAAACAAGTGACGTGTGGAGACACAAAGCAGAATCGACCAGACACCCCGAAAAGATTCTATAAATATCCTATAATCCTCGGAAATCAGGGTTTCTCCTCAGGGAGGTTTTACTATGAGGTGCAGGTCAGCAGGAAGACCATGTGGAGTTTAGGAGTGGCCAGAGAGTCTGTAAACAGGAAGGGGGAGGTTACACTGACACCTCTGGATGGATTCTGGACTGTGGCTCTGAGGGAGGGGAATGAGTATAAGGCTTGTGATGATAATCATATCTCCCTCTCCCTGAGAGAGAAACCCCAAAAGGTGGGCGTGTTTGTGAATTATGATGAGGGTCTGGTCTCCTTTTATGACATCGAGGTCATGTCTCATATTTACTCTTTCACTGGTCAGTCTTTCACTGAGAAACTCTTTCCATACTTCTGTCCTTCTAATAATGATGGAGGTAAAAACTCAGCACCACTGATCATCTCTCATGTGTAAAATTGAACCCTCACAAAATCAGTAGTGTATGAAAAGTCCAGAGTGAAAGATATTTTTTTCAAAACAGATATCAATACATGAGTAATGATCATGAATTTTAATATCATGTTAGGGTTATCTGGAGTGTATTTTGCATGTCTATTAAAAACAGATCAATGTATAATAAACCTTGAATTCACCTTTTTAGTAGAGAAATAATTTCCTAAAAAAGCATTATTTTGTTAGTTGAAGTGTGTATCCTAACATTATTCTACTGTGAGAATATACTGTGTGTGTGTTTGCATTTATATTTATATAGTTTTAGGATAGAACATTGTGTGCATGTTTTTTTGACTCATTTCCATGAAAGGAGAAACAATCGTAGCCTTCTGAATCTGCCAGCTTGACCAGTTAATTAATCCTCTCAGTTAACTGTATGGTTAAGAGTCTAAAATGATTTTATTATTCATACTGGAAAAGGAACATGTAGAAGTTTAACAGAGTTTGAGTACACCATTTCTAACACCAGCTAGTTAGAGCCAACTAACACAAGCTAGCTAGATAGCTAAGAACAGCCACACAACATTGACACTCTTCATGCTTGAATTCTGGTCAATAATAATAATAATAATAATAATAATTATTATTATTATTATTATTATTGGTTGTTTTTTTATTGTTTGTTTATTTGTTTTTAAATAAATGTAGTTGATATAATTTAGTTGATATAATTTAGTTGGTAAATAGATTAGCCAGCTAATTCTTGTCTTTCCTGTTCAAGGGTAACAAGACTAGTGAGCTAATTTACTTAGGCTACCAAGCTTGCTTAGCTAAAAGGAAAAATTTTTAGTAGACTCTGATAACCTATCTTATATAAAAAAAATTTTTTTAAAGAAATAGCTAGTCAACATATTTGACCAGTAGTTTTTTCAGCTAGTTGTTTTATATGTTAATGTTCTGTCACCTCTGTCCTCCATTTTAGGGTTTTCAATATAATGCAGCATCTGTCTTGTTTAACTGTGTAATTGTGGTGTGGGTGGTGTATAAAACTTTAGTGTGCTTTATATTGTATGAATTGATGGTATTTTATGATTTACTGTTGATTTTTTCGTCACTTAAATCTGAATAAAAATCTTTCACACAGTTTGTGTCATATCACAGATAACCAGTAACTCAGTTTCCCAGGAGGCACCGCTAACTACAAACATGGCCGCTGAGGACTACACTTCCCACACACGCACGCGCTCGCTTTCTCCGGAGTTCTAACGACACACACCTGCACCCAATCTCACACACACTCACAACACAGTATATAAGAGACTTTGAGAACATTAAGACTTCGCGAAGTAAATGTTCAGTTGATTTGTTCTCTGCCATTCTCCGACGTTCTCCAAGCCTTATCATCATGTTTTGCCAAAGTGACTTTGACCATTGTTTTTGCTCTCGACCTCGATTTTCTGCCTTGCCTAGTTTTGTCTGTTTGCCTGATCACCTGACCCCTGCCTGTTTATCGTCCACGGATTTTGCCTTACCCCTTTTGGATTATTGTTATATCTGCATACCTGCTTCCATCTCCGCCTACATAGCGTGACAGTATGTAAAGCCTCTGCTGCTGCTTTATTCCATAATTTAATTATTCTCACTGGATTTTGCTTGTGGGCACTGCTCGGAGTATTTAGGAAGATTTTAAGAGAAATATAGATAAACAACACAGGAAATAGACAAACAAAATAATGAATAGAGAAACAACAAAGGACAACAACAGCATTGTAGCAGTAATAATATTATCTCGATAAATTGCCAGAACTGTTTCAAATGATTTAGTTGTAAAGTGTGACCAAATGCACAAACAGATGAATTTGATCTCTATAGCAGGGGTTCTCAAACCTTCTGAAGTGTGAATTTCCCTCTGGAATTAATAAAGTGATCTATCTATCTTGACAGGGACCATATTAACTGTCAAATAAAATTCACAGATGCCGTCCAGCCAATAATCCGACCACTCAAATATTAGGCTCATTATTATAACATGTACAGTTTTACTGAGATTTGGATTAAAGTCAAACAGACTAATATCTATAAGAACTTCATCAGAAATATATCTTTGATAATTGTGGGTTGTGATGACCAGACCAGTAAACTCCTGTAGACTAATGAAAATTATACACACACATTTTCCTGAGTTTGACTCCCTACAAATGTTTTACAAAAACACACAAAGTTACATACTGCAGTTTTAATGATGAATTGAAAAGTGCCGCAAGAGGAGAACCCAAAGTAATTGAGTAAAGTGATTTAAACCCACATACGAATTCAGTCACCTGAAGAACCTGCCAGTAATAAAGTTATAAACACATTTATAAGCTTCATCACCTTTTTCTCTAAAGGCAAAATCATTCTGCTGGTATTTTTCAACTCTGACAATTTTTGACTTTGTTTTTTATATTTCATCAATCAGAATATTCACCTGGATAAAACAACAAGTGTTTCATTAATAATAGTCATTAGTCCATACAGATTTACTAACGTGTTGGTACATGAGAGCTTTTGTGTGTTAAAATGAGTCACCGCCTATACTGGTGTATAAATGAAAGTGGAATCAGACCAGTCTGAAAGCTCACATAGACCAGGAAGACGTCTTTTTAAAACAAATGCAGAATTTAATTACTACGGATCCAGAGGATCAGAGAAGAGAATAAACAGGACGAGTCTTGATAAAGAGAAAAGTAAAAGGAATGTACTTTAATGTTTTTTCATAGTTCAGGAGTTGGGCCAGGATTTTGGTTTATTAAACCGAACTGAGTAGCGGTGTCAGATAAAGATGTATTTCTGTACCAAGGGAAAAAAGTGAGAAATTAAATTTCATGCTCAATAAACAAACTTGATAGTTAAGATTAATGAAACATTTAAAAGTGTTCTTTTGTCTGTTACAAGAATGTTACTGGGTGAGGTGCAAACATTCCTACTAACACCAGGAAGTAAGAAATTATAAACTACAGTTACTGACTGAGAGCTGTGAGAATGCTCAGTAAATGGCTGTGATTTATTTTTTTTAACCATATAATGTGTGTCAGTGTGTGAACTGAATATTGATTTGTTTCTGGAAGGGTTAAAAAGGAGAAGGAAAGAGGACATGAATGAATCTTTATCATCACAACTAAGACAAGGCAGAAGGAACAGCATGGGAGAACCTGTACAATGTAAGTTACACAGTTTATACTTGAACAGATGTGAATTTAACTATATATCAGTTTCTAAATCAGTGATGACTTCAGAAACCCTAATGTGAATCCCAGATAAACCTTAAAGACTTCAATTCACTTCAAGCTAGTTAAAGCAGATTTCTGATTATTAAATTAAATGGTTTTCATAAACATGGTTAAGAAGAAAACACTGTGCTCTGATGGGATGGTGTCTTGTACTAGACGTTTGTTTGTTTATATATATATATATATATATATATATATATATATATATATATATATATAGATAGATAGATAGATAGATAGATAGATATAAAATCCTTATAAGAGCCATTATGTTGTATTCAGTGTCTGTTGTAATTTCATTGCTTAACATTGGGTGCAGCGTGCGTCTAATTAGTATATAGGTAGCCAGAGAGTAAGAGAAGGCAGGTGTGTAATGGAGGAAAGCACAACAATTTTTGACCGTGTCAGGACAGGTGCAGGTGGAAGCAAGCTGGTGGGATTACTGTATGTGTGTGTGCATTGGAACTGCGAGTTTAAACTGACATGTACGAGTTTTGCAATAAATAAAGTGGATAAAAGCAGTACTAGACTAGAAGCGTGTCTTGTTCAGATCTCACACGAAGGAAAGAACTCTACAACACCTCTAAGTGGTCATTTGTCACTACAATCCTAATCAGTTCCTTCCTGCTCCGTTTGGCCAAACCTAACCTCTTTTGTAGATATTTATGTTTGTACATGCTTATGAGATTTCCTAATGAACTTAGTTGGTTCTGTTTCTCACAATATAAATAAATAGACATTTAATCCAAAGGGAGTCCAAACGTAAAAACTGCCTGCTCCCATGAATTTTTGTTGCCCCACAGGATCCCAGTCCTGACACACACTTCTAATACACACCTCATATTTTGTAGAAGAGACTTTTGTCAAACAAATATGATCAAGATCAAATTTTCTCTAACCTATAAAATACATTTGAACTCCAACACTTTGTGTGAACTATGTGTGACTAAAAGGCAAAAGGTAATGATTTTTGTTTTACTAGTCTAAATTAATACTTTGTTTAAAAAAAATAAAAAATCTTAATCTATCCACCAGTTGCAGGTGAATCCAGCAGCCTCCTGACTGAAGAGCAGTTACAGTGTTCTATCTGTCTGGAAGTGTTCACTGATCCCGTCACCACTCCATGTGGACACAGCTTCTGCAACAGCTGCCTCACACAAAGCTGGGATATGCGTAAACATTATTATTGTCCATATTGCAAAGAGAAATTCACCAAGAGACCTGAAATCAAGATTAATATAACACTGAGAGAGGTTGCAGATCACTTCAAGAAGAAAACAGTCTCAGATAAGTCTCCGGTTCTTTGTGACTTCTGCACTGATGTGAAGCAGGAGGCCTTGAAATCCTGTCTGGATTGTGGTGTGACTCTCTGTTCATCTCATTTAGATCTACATAATAATGTTCAAAAATATAAGAAACACAAAGTAATAAATGCAGTGGAGAACCTGGAGAAATACATTTGCCAGGAGCATGAGAGACCTCTGGAGATGTTCTGTAGAGACGATCAGAAGTGTGTGTGTCGGTTCTGTACTGTGACAGACCACAAGAATCACAAAGTTATTCCATTAGAGGAGGAGAGTGGACAGAGGAAGGTGAGACACCAACATCAGTGTTAAATATTCTTCTGGAGAATGTAAATGAATTCAAATTTAGAAGATAAACGGTTGTGTGATTTTGATTTCTGTTTTTGATTTCTGTAACAAGGGAATTATTTTGTTAGAGACAGTATGAAAGTTATTGATTAGTTTCTTGGTTTATTGATCGATGAATGAAAGTAAATTTGTGTTAATGATTTTTGTAGCTTTGTTGTAGCTTTCTAATTCCAAGTTTACATTAAAAGCATATTTAATATAATAAATGTCCTGTTGTGTTGTAATTAGTCTCCACAGAACTCAAGAGGATTCAGCAGTATGCAGGTACACTGCAGTTTCTGTTTCCTATATATTATATATATTATTTAAAAATATATATTTTAAAGTTCTCCCCATTATTTAATTAGTATCTTTAGTACATCTTCCTATTACCTCCATGCACTAATGCACTAAACATAATACTCTATATAATTTTCTATGTTGGGAAGTTTGTTGCTGCATTTCTTTAGCTGATAAATCTATCACGTACTTATGAAATGTAAAAGCCTTTACCCAAGCACACATTTCCATTATTTATGCCCAATACATATATTTTAATATTCCACAGATCTGCTTATAAAATGATAATTATTGTGATATACTAGATTATTAATTATTATTATTTATCTGCATACTCATCACATACTGTGTGTTTCTCTCAGTGGATGTGACTCTGGATCCTGATACAGCTCATCTCTATCTCATCCTGTCTGATGATGGAAAACAAGTGACGTGTGGAGACACAAAGCAGAATCTCCCAGACACCCTGAAAAGATTCACTTATCATCCAATTGTCCTGCGAAATCAGGGTTTCTCCTCAGGGAGGTTTTACTATGAGGTGCAGGTCAGCAGGAAGACCATGTGGAGTTTAGGAGTGGTCAGAGAGTCTGTTAACAGGAAGGGGAAAATTGAGACATTTAAACCTCAGGATGGATTCTGGACTGTGATTCTGAGGAAGGGGAATGAGTATACTGCTCGTGATGATCCCTGTATCTCCCTCTCCCTGAGAGAGAAACCCCAGAAGGTGGGCGTGTTTGTGGATTATGATGAGGGTCTGGTCTCCTTTTATGACGTTGAGGCCAGGTCTCATATCTACTCTTTCACTGGTCAGTCTTTCACTGAGAAACGCTATCCATACTTCAGTCCTTGTTTGAATGATGGAGGTAAAAACGCAGCACCACTGATCATCTCTCGTGTATCAAAGACTGAATAAGTTCTCACCTCATCTATTCAGTAATGTATGAATTGGCCAGAATGGAAGACACTGCATCTCTTTTTTCGATTTGTAAGTAAAGTTGTGTAAATGTTTTTCGTGTGCTTTTCATGTGCTTTTTTTGGTTTTTATTTTTAATAAATTTGCAAAGATTTCAAACAAACTTCTTTTGTGTTTTCTTCTGTTTGTGCTTTTTCCTCATTGCATATGTATTTGTGCTGTTATTTTCTAGTACAAATTGTATATTATAGTAATAAATCAGCTAATCAGATTGATCAAAGCTGGTGACGTTTGACTTTATGACTTTATGCATTTTTTGCAACACCCATAAAAAGCTCTTCTAGGTGTCATCACCTTTTTATCACCTTTAACACAAAATAATTTTGTTAGACACCCTTTGACATTACATTTTATATTTTAGGCCTTCCAGTGGGCCTAAATGTTTCATACATCATACACTATGTGTTTGTACATATAAGACTAAATGGTTTTGCATTTTAAAATAGGATCCACCATCCATTGTTGAGTGAAAGTAAATATTACATACATCATACACTATGTGTTTGTACAGATAAGACTAAATGGTTTTGCATTTTAAAATAGGATCCACCATCCATTGTTGAGTGAACGTAAATATTTCATACGTCATACACTATGTGTTTGTACATATAAGACTAAATGGTTTTGCATTTTAAAACATGATCCACCATCCATTGTTGAGTGAAAGTAAATATTTCATACGTCATACACTATGTGTTTGTACATATAAGACTAAATGGTTTTGCATTTTAAAACAGGATCCACCATCCATTGTTGAGTGAAAGTAAAACCAGACCAGTCAGAGAGCTCAGATCCACCAGGACAACTTCTGTTTATTATAATAGCTGAAAGTATTCGCTGTGTATATAGTGGAACTGAGAAGTGTATAAACCTGAGCAGTTTTGAGATAGAGAAACGTTAAGGTATGTATTTCATTTAATTTTGTTTCATAGTTCAGAAGTTCACGGTGAACTGAGTAAACAGCATCAGATGAAGATGTAGTCCTGTACCCTGGGAAACAGTCAGATGTTATTCTACTGATGTATAACACTGGTGATGAATGAAAAAATATATATATTAAAGATTATTACATTTACTGACAGACTTTTTGAGAATGCTCAGTGAATGTCTTACAATATGATGTGTGTGTTGGTGTGTGCACTGAATAATGTTTCTTTCTGAAATGGTTAAACAGGAGAAGGAAAAAAAAGACATGGATGAATATTCTTCACCACAAGCAAAGAAAGCCAGAAGGGCTACATCAGATAGCAGTACTGACTGTAAGTTACACAATTAATACATGAACAGAAAAGGTTTCATTTATAAACCTCATAGTTTTGTATTTATTTCTTAGACAAACTACTTATAAAGTACCAAATAAACCATTTTTCATGAAATGGTTTAGCGGCTTCGTTGTCAGTGAAGTTCATCTTCTGAAACCATTGTCAGTCAGTTGAATTATCCAGCATTGTTCCAGCAAATAAGTTGACGGAAAAAATAAACTCGTGTTTAACATCATGTATTTAAAAATTTTTTAAAAAAGTGCCAAATGATGGTGTCGGGGAAATGAGACTGTTTATACAGGAAGCACCAGAAATGTGAGGTACATACGAGCAATGTAGGTGCTTCACTAAATTAATATCACAAACTTTCAAATAAAGTCAAACTGATTAAAATATTGATTTAAATGTGTGAAATAATAATCCATGTATTTGTTTCTGAAGGCTTAGCTCTGAATAGTTTGGCTTCTCGGAATGCTAAAGTAACACAATAAAGAGAAGAAAAACACCAACCAGCTATTTGACTAGAAAATCTCATTCTAAACAGAGACAGACAAAATGGTGTGTGTGTGTGTGTGCGTGTGTTTGTATGAGTGGGAGAAGCAGGGACTCAACAGCTCAGTAATATTAATTATCTTGCTTCAAAGGCGATAAAGTCAGAAGAGTCGGTTGGTTTTGTGCTGCATTCGACTCGCAGTCCCCTCCAAAAGTATTGGAACAGCAAGGCCAATATTATTGTTTTTATAAGATAGTTCATCAGGAACTGAAAGCTGAGATTCTGATCTATCGTCTCATATACATCTTTTGATCTCAAACCCAAATGTCTTCAAGGTATAGCAAAAATAATAGAATTGGCCTTGCTGCTCCAATACTTTTGGAGGGGACTGTACTGTACCTCAGAAGCTGTAAGCTGGAGCTCAGAATTACATTTGCTACAAAAAAGGGGGGAAAGTTAGCTGTGATTATTGATATATTATGTTTTCCTTCTTAAAACAGTGAAGTGTAGAGTCAGTGTTCTCGACTTACCAAGCGAATATGGTCTAAAGCTAATGCTTACATACATTACAGTGTTACGAAACACAGGGCTTTAGAGACAGGAAGTAAATGCAGGAGCAAAGTCTTCATTAACAGATCAACAAACACTGAATAAGGAAACACGGTCTAGGCAAATCTGGCTTTAAACAGGAACACGAGAGCAAACTTGGAATTACGACCACGTTAACCGCTACTACGTCACACACATACAAAAACTCATGAGACATTAGGATAACACTGCGCAACGTGCACAGCAACACGAGGGGTTTAAATAACGAACACAATCAAACTAAACCATGGCACCTGGGGCAAATTAAAGACTTCCTCAAACATAAACCAATACTCAAACAGGAAGAGAACGAGCCAAAACTAAAGTCACGTGTCCACTCCACCCAGTTCAGTCACTTGTATGCGCGCACTTAGAAGCCGCGCCGCAGTGCCATCTGCTGGCGATGGCGTAACATACAGTATAACTCATTTTTGAGGTAAGAAGTGCTGCTTTGTTCAGTGCTGATGCTGTGACCGGCCATGTTGATTTGACGTCACTTGCTGAACTTGGAGGAACTCTGAATTAAACCCACCATGTAGGAATTCTGAGCTGAGCTTGCATTTATATTGGTTTTATCTGCAGATTGGGAATTAAGGGTTGAACCTGGAGTGATTGGGAAGCCAAATGTTAGTATTTGTTTTACAACATTTTTCATTTATATCCACCAGTTGCAGGTGAATCCAGCAGCCTTCTGACTGAAGAGCAGTTACAGTGTTCTATCTGTCTGAAAGTGTTCACTGATCCCATCACCACTCCATGTGGACACAACTTCTGCAACAGCTGCCTCACACAAATCTGGGATACGAGTCAGCATTATTATTGTCCATATTGCAAAGAGAAATTCACCAAGAGACCTGAAATCAAGATTAATATAACACTGAGAGAGGATGCAGATCGCTTCAAGAAGAAAACAGTCTCAGATAAGTCTCAGGTTCTTTGTGACATCTGCACTAGTGTGAAGCAGAAGGCCTTGAAATCCTGTCTGGATTGTGTTGTGACATTCTGTCCGTCTCATTTAGATCTTCATAATATTATAAAAAATAAGAAACACAAAGTAATAAATGCAGTGGAGAACGTGGAGAAATACATTTGCCAGGAGCATAAGAGACTTCTGGAGATGTTCTGTAGAGACGATCAGAAGTGTGTGTGTTGGTTCTGTACTGTGACAGACCACAAGAATCACAACGTTATTCCATTAGAGGAGGAGAGTGGACAGAGGAAGGTGAGAGACACCAACATCAGTGTTAAATATTCTTATGAAGAATGCAAATGAATTCAAATTTAGAAGATAAACAGTTGTGTTTTTGATTTCTGTACACAGAGTCAGCTGGGGAAAACACAGACGGAGCTGCAACAGATAATCCAGGAGCGACTGAAGAAGATCCAGGAGATTACTCACTCAGTAGAGCTCAGCAAAGTGGGTCAAACATGATATAGTTCATATCTGCTGCATTTTGTACTTTATGTTTAGTTTTGTAGAATTTAAGGAAGTGCACATCTTCACTGTTAGTTGATGAAAGTGAGATGTTCTTCCTTCTTTAGAGAAACACAGAGAAGGAGAAATCAGACAGTATTGAAGTCTTCACTGCTCTGATTCGCTCCATTGAGAGGAGTCAGGCTGAGCTGCTGGAGGTGATGAAGAGGAAGCAGAAAGCAGCAGAGAAGCAGGCTGAAGGACTCATTAAAGAGCTGGAACAGGAAATCGATGAGCTAAAGAGGAGAGACACTGAGCTGGAGCAGCTCTCACACACTGACGATCATCTGCACCTCCTACAGGTCAGTGTTCCTCTCTCAATCACTCAACCACAATGCAGAACATCACAGAACATCAGCTGAGGGATTTCTCCTCTCTCCTGTCCTACTGTAGATTTATCCGTCACTGTGCATCGCTCCACACACCAAGAACTGGACTGAGATCAGGATTAAAACTGAACCGAGTGTGGAAGCTCTGAGGACGGCTCTGTCTCAGCTTCAGAAGACTCTGAATGAGAAACTCAGTGTAACTCTGAATGAGAAACTGAAGGAAAAAGGTGAGAAACTGAGAAGGCTGTAACAAGGGAATTATTTTGTTAGAGACAGTATGAAAAGTTTCTTTATTGATCAATGAATGAAAGTAAATTTATGTTAATGATTTTTGTAGCTTTGTTGTAGCTTTCTAATTCCAAGTCTACATTAAAAGCATATTTAAGTTAATAATTGTCCTGTTGTGTTATAATTAGTCTCCACAGAACTGAAGAGGATTCAGCAGTATGCAGGTACACTGCAGTTTCTGTTTCCTTTATTATACATTATACTAGTTAGTCATTTTTAATAAAAAAAAATATATATATTTCCCATTATTTAATTAGTATCTTGACAACACCTTCATATTACTTCCATGCACTAATGCACTAAACATAATACTCTATATAATTTTCTATGTTGGGAAGTTTGTTGCTGCATTTCTTTAACTGATAAATCTATCACGTACTTATGAAATGTAAAAACCTTTACCCAAGCACACATTTCCATTATTTATGCCCAATACATATATTTTAATATTCCACAGATCTGCTTATAAAATGATAATTATTGTGATGTACTAGATTATTAATTATTATTTTTTATCTGCATACTCATCACATACTGTGTGTTTCTCTCAGTGGATGTGACTCTGGATCCTGATACAGCTTATCCTCGTCTCATCCTGTCTGATGATGGAAAACAAGTGACGTGTGGCGACACAAAGCAGAATCTCCCAGACACCCCGAAAAGATTCACTTATCATCCAATTGTCCTGGGAAATCAGGGTTTCTCCTCAGGGAGGTTTTACTATGAGGTGCAGGTCAGTGGGAAGACTGAGTGGAGTTTAGGAGTGGTCAGAGAGTCTGTTAACAGGAAGGGGAAAATTGCACTTAAACCTCAGGATGGATTCTGGACCGTGATTCTGAGGAAGGGGAATGAGTATACTGCTCGTGATGATCCCTGTATCTCCCTCTCCCTGAGAGAGAAACCCCAGAAGGTGGGCGTGTTTGTGAATTATGATGAGGGTCTGGTCTCCTTTTATGACATCGAGGTCATGTCTCATATCTACTCTTTCACTGGTCAGTCTTTCACTGAGAAACTCTATCCATACTTCTGTCCTTGTCCAAATGATGGAGGTAAAAACTCAGCACCACTGATCATCTCTCATGTGTAAAATTGAACCCTCACAAAATCAGTAGTGTATAAAAGGTCCAGAGTTAAAGATATTTTTTTCAAAACAGATATCACCACATGAGTAATGATCATGAATTTTAATATCATGTTAGGGTTATCTGGAGTGTATTTTGCATGTCTATTAAAAACAGATCAATGTATAATAAACCTTGAATTCACCTTTTTAGTAGAGAAATAATTTCCTAAAAAAGCATTATTTTGTTAGTTGAAGTGTGTATCCTAACATTATTCTACTGTGAGAATATACTGTGTGTGTGTTTGCATTTATATTTATATAGTTTTAGGATAGAACATTGTGTGCATGTTTTTTTGCATCATTTCCATGAAAGGAGAAACAATCGTAGGCTTCTGAATCTGCCAGCTTGACCAGTTAATTAATCCTCTCAGTTAACTGTATAGTTAAGAGTCTAAAATGATTTTATTATTCATACTGGAAAAGGAACATGTAGAAGTTTAACAGAGTTTGAGTACACCATTTCTAACACCAGCTAGTTAGAGCCAACTAACACAAGCTAGCTAGATAGCTAAGAACAGCCACACAACATTGACACTCTTCATGCTTGAATTCTGGTCAACAATTATTATTATTATTATTATTATTATTATTATTATTATTATTATTATTATTGGTTGTTTTTTTATTGTTTGTTTATTTGTTTTTAAATAAATGTAGTTGATATAATTTAGCTGATATAATTCAGTTGGTAAATAGATTAGCCAGCTAATTCTTGTCTTTCCTGTTCAAGGGTAACAAGACTAGTGAGCTAATTTACTTAGGCTACCAAGCTTGCTTAGCTAAAAGGAAAAATTTTTAGTAGACTCTGATAACCTGTCTTATATAAAAAATTTTTTTAAAAGAAATAGCTAGTCAACGTATTTGACCAGTAGTTTTTTCAGCTAGTTGTTTTATATGTTAATGTTCTGTCACCTCTGTCCTCCATTTTAGGGTTTTCAATATAATGCAGCATCTGTCTTGTTTAACTGTGTAATTGTGGTGTGGGTGGTGTATAAAACTTTAGTGTGCTTTATATTGTATGAATTGATGGTATTTTCTGATATACTGTTGATTTTTTCGTCACTTAAATCTGAATAAAAATCTTTTACACAGTTTGTAAAGTCTCTGTTGCGGTTTATTCCATAATTTAATTATTCTCACTGGATTTTGCTAGTGAGCACTTCTCAGAGTATTTAGGAAGATTTTAAGAGAAATATAGATAACAACACAGGAAATAGACAAAGAAAAGACAAATAGAGAAAGAAAAACAGAGAAACAACAAAGGACAACAACAGCATTATAGCAGTAATAATATTATCTCGATAAATTGTCAGAAATGTTTAAAATGATTTAGTTGTAAAGTGTGACCACATGCACAAACAGATGAATTTGATTGAATTCAATTCAGTGAATTTCCCTCAGGAATTAATAAAGTGATCTATCTATCTTGACAGGGACCATATTAACTGTCAAATAAATTCCACAGATGCCGTCCAACCAATAATCCGACCACTCAGATATTAGGCTTATTATTATAACGTGTACAGTTTTACTGAGATTTGGATTAAAGTCAAACAGACTAATATCTATAAGAACTTCATCAGAAATATATCTTTGATAATTGTGGGTTGTGATGACCAGAACAGTAAACTCCTGTAGACTAATGAAAATTGTACACACACATTTTCCTGAGTTTGACTCCCTACAAATGTTTTACAAAACACACAAAGTCACATACTGCAGTTTTAATGATGAATTGAAAAGCACAGCAAGAGGAGAACCCAAAGTAATTGAGTAAAGTGATTAAAACCCACATACAAATTCAGTCACCTGAAGAACCTGCCAGTAATAAAGTTATAAACACATTTATAAGCTTCATCACCTTTTTCTCTAAAGGCAAAATCATTCTGCTGGTATTTTTCAACTCTGACAATTTTTGACTTTGTTTTTTTATACTAACGTGTTGGTACATGAGAGCTTTTGTGTGTTAAAATGAGTCACCACCTATACTGGTGTATAAGTGAAAGTGGAATCAGACCCGTCTGAAAGCTCACATAGACCAGGAAGATGTCTTTTTAAAACAAATGCTGAATTTAATTACTGCGGATCCAGTGGCTCAGAGAAGAGAATAAACAGGACGAGTTTTGATAAAGAGAAGAATAAAGGTATGTACTTATTTAATGTTTTTTCATAATTTGGGAGTTGGGCCAGGATTTTGGTTTATTGGTTTATTAAACCGAACTGAGTAGCAGTGTCAGAAAAGACGTATTTCTGTGCCAAGGGAAAAAAGTGAGAAATTAAATTTCATGCTCAATAAACAAACTTGATAGTTAAGATGAATTAAACATTTAAAAGTGTTCTTGTGTCTGTTAGAAGAATGTTACTGGGTGAGGTGCAAACATTCCTACTAACACCAGGAAGTAAGAAACTATAAACTACAGTTACTGACTGAGAGCTGTGAGAATGCTCAGTAAATGGCTATGATTTATTTTTGTAACCATATAATGTGTGTCAGTGTGTGAACTGAATATTGATTTGTTTCTGGAAGGGTTAAAAAGGAGAAGGAAAGAGGACATGGCTGAATCTTTATCTTCACAACTAAGACAAGGCAGAAGGAAGATCATGGATTCACCTACTGAATGTAAGTTACACAGTTTATACTTGAATAGGTGTGAATTGAACTATATATCAATCAGTTTCTAAATCAGTGATGACTTCAGAAAACCTAATGTGAATCCCAGATAAACCTTAAAGACTTCAGTTCATTTCAAGCTAGTTAAAGCAGATTTCTGATTATTAAATTAAATGGTTTTCAGAAACATGGTTAAGAAGAAACCACTGTGCTCTGATGGGATGGTGTCTTGTACCAGACGTTTGTTTGTATATGTATGTATGTATATATATATATATATATATATATATATATATATATATATATATATATATATATATATATATATAGATAGATAGATAGATAGATATAGATATAGATAGATAGAGAGATAGAAAATCCTTATAGGAGCCATTATGTTAGTGGTTATATCATACACTTTCTGTCAAACTGTCAATCAAAGTAGTGTGTTTGATAATTTATGACCCTCTGTGCTTCCCTGACTGGCAGGTCTGTAGGGGTGGTGAGGGGGGTAACCCTATGGAGTGTATCAGCTGGTCAATCTGGCTCCTTTGTGTCTGGGGGTGTTGTGGAGAGGTGTGTGTGGGGGGAATAGCCCCCCTCCCAACAAAAGGTGTTTATGTTAATGCGTTTGGTTTTTGGTGGGGTGAAATACGTCTGAAAAGAAATAATGTTTTTAATATGGGGATGTGTTTGTGTTCCTGTGTGGCGTTATTTCGTTTGTGTAAACACACTGTTAGAAAAGCATGATGTTTGAATGTGTACATATATGAGTAGAATATTTGTTTTGTGAAATAAATGAAAACAAATGTTGATTATGTTTTTAGGGATCCCGGTTTACCTTTGAATAAAAAGTGTAGGAGTTAAAGCGTCTTTTTGAAAAAAAAAAAAAAAAAAAAAAATTCCGTTTAAAATAATCGTTTGTATTACATACATTCTAAACACAAACCTTTAGGAGGTAAAAAAAAATGGTTAAAAGAGCTGTTTAAAAAGAATAGCGCATATTACATGACTTCTAAACAAAGAACCTTACGAGGTAAAAATGTTAAAGTGCTGGTTAAAAGATGTTTAAACTAGGAGATAAGTTTTTTCCAGAGATGTCTTCCAGTCGCTGTGTTAAGCAGTAATGAAGTTAAACTGAGACACCTCACTCTCGCTAAACCCCGCCTACACATACGTGTTTTCAGACACGCCTCTCTCTCTCTCTCTCTCTCTCTCTCTCTCTCTCTCTCTCTCTCTCTAAACACACCCATACACGTGTTTTCATCGTAGCCAGTACGTTCTGTCAAAATGACAATCACGGCGGTAGAACTAGAGGGCTAATTTGTGGTTCGTGTTTTTCCTGACCGACAGTTCTGTAGGTACACCTAATTTATGACCAGGGGTGGTAGGGGTGGTGGGGGTGGTGGGGGTAACCCTATCCACTGTATCAGTGGGTCATTTTGGCACCTGTATGTCTGGGTTGTGTCCTTCCAATCCCTGTGTTTCTGTTAATGACACTGTTGTGAAACGTGTTTCTCATGTAATATGCGCTATTCTTTTTAAACAGCTCTTTTAACCATTTTTTTTTACCTCCTAAAGGTTTGTGTTTAGAATGTATGTAATACAAACGATTATTTCAAACGGAATTTTTTTTTTTTTTTTTTTTTTTTTTAAAAAAGACGCTTTAACTCCTAAACTTTTTATTCAAAGGTAAACCGGGATCCCTAAAAACATAATCAACATTTGTTTTCATTTATTTCACAAAACAAATATTCTACTCATATATGTACACATTCAAACATCATGCTTTTCTAACAGTGTGTTTACACAAACGAAATAACGCCACACAGGAACACAAACACATCCCCATATTAAAAACATTATTTCTTTTCAGACGTATTTCACCCCACCAAAAACCAAACTCATTAACATAAACACCTTTTGTTGGGAGGGGGGGCTATTCCCCCCCCACACCTCTCCACAACACCCCCAGACACAAAGGAGCCAGATTGACCAGCTGATACACTCCAGAGGGTTACCCCCCTCACCACCCCTACAGACCTGCCAGTCAGGGAAGCACAGAGGGTCATAAATTATCAAACACACTACTTTGATTGACAGTTTGACAGAAAGTGTATGATATAACTACTTATGTTGTATTCAATGTCTGTTGTAATTTCATTGCTTAACACTGGGTACAGAGTGGGTCTAATTAGTACATAGGTAGCCAGAGTATAAGAGAAGGCAGGTGTCTGACAATCCTAATCAGGTCCTTCCTGCTCCGTTTGGCCAAACCTAACCTCTCTTGTAGATATTTATGTTTGTACATGCTCATGAGATTTCCTAATGAACTTAGTTGGTTCTGTTTCTCACAATATAAATAAATAGTCATTTAATCCATAGGGATTTATTCCAAACGTAAAAACTGCCTGCTCCCATGAATTTTTGTTTCCCCACAGGATCCCAGTCCTGATGCACACTTCTAATACACACCTCATATTTTGTAGTAGAGACTTTTGTCAAACAAGTAGGATCAAGATCAAATTTTCCTTAACCTATAAAATACATTTGAACTCCAACACTTCGTGTGAACGATGTGTAACTAAAAGGCCAAACGTAATTTTTTTTTTTTTTTTTACTAGTCTTTATTAAAACTTTATTTAAAAAAAAATCTTGATCTATCCACCAGTTGCAGGTGAATCCAGCAGCTTCCTGACTAAACAGCAGTTACAGTGTTCTATCTGTCTGGAAGTGTTCACTGATCCCGTCACCACTCCATGTGGACACAACTTCTGCAACAGCTGCCTCAAACAAAGCTGGGATATGAGTCAGCATTATTATTGTCCATATTGCAAAGAGAAATTCACCAAGAGACCTGAAATCAAGATTAATATAACACTGAGAGAGGTTGCAGATCACTTCAAGAAGAAAACAGTCTCAGATAAGTCTCAGGTTCTTTGTGACTTCTGCACTGATGTGAAGCAGGAGGCCTTGAAATCCTGTCTGGATTGTGTTGTGACTCTCTGTTCATCTCATTTAGATCTTCATAATAATGTTCCAAAATATAAGAAACACAAAGTAATAAATGCAGTGGGGAACCTGGAGAAATACATTTGCCAGGAGCACGAGAGACCTCTGGAGATGTTCTGTAGAGACGATCAGAAGTGTGTGTGTCGGTTCTGTGCTGTGACAGATCACAAGAATCACAACGTTAATCCATTAGAGGAGGAGAGTGGACAGAGGAAGGTGAGACACCAACATCAGTGTTAAATATTCTTATGATGAATGTAAATGAATTCAAATTTAGAAGATAAACGGTTGTGTGTTTTTGATTTCTGTACACAGAGTCAGCTGGGGAAAACACAGACGGAGCTGCAGCAGATGATCCAGGAGCGACTGAAGAAGATCCAGGAGATTAATCACTCAGTAGAGCTCAGCAAAGTGGGTCAAACATGATGTAGTTCATATCTGCTGCATTTTGTACTTTATGTTTAGTTTTGTAGAATTTAAGGAAGTGCACATCTTCACTGTTAGTTGATGAAAGTGAGATGTTCTTCCTTCTTTAGAGAAACACAGAGAAGGAGAAATCAGACAGTATTGAAGTCTTCACTGCTCTGATTCGCTCCATTGAGAGGAGTCAGGCTGAGCTGCTGGAGGTGATGGAGGAGAAGCACAAAGCAGCAGAGAAGCAGGCTGAAGGACTCATTAAAGAGCTGGAACAGGAAATCGATGAGCTAAAGAGGAGAGACACTGAGCTGGAGCAGCTCTCACACACTGACGATCATCTCCACCTCCTACAGGTCAGTGTTCCTCTCTCAATCACTCAACCACAATGCAGAACATCACAGAACATCAGCTGAGGGATTTCTCCTCTCTCCTGTTCTACTGTAGATTTATCCGTCACTGTGCATCGCTCCACACACCAAGAACTGGACTGAGATCAGGATTAACACGGAACTGAGTGAGAAAGCCCTGAAGACAACTCTGTCTCAGCTTCAGAAGACTCTGAATGAGAAACTCAGTGTAACTCTGAATGAGAAACTCAGTGTAACTCTGAATGAGAAACTCCGTGTAACTCTGAATAAGAAACTGAAGGAAAAAGGTGAGAAACTGAGAAGTCTGTAACAAGGGAATTATTTTGTTAGAGACAGTATGAAAAGGTATTGATTAGTTTCTTGGTTTACTGATTGATGAATGAAAGTAAATTTGTGTTAATGATTTTTGTAGCTTTCTAATTCCAAGTTTACATTAAAAGCATATTTAATTTAATAAATGTCCTGTTGTGTTGTAATTAGTCTCCACAGAACTGAAGAGGATTCAGCAGTATGCAGGTACACTGCAGTTTCTGTTTCCTATATTATACATTATACTAATATTTCCCATTATTTAATTAACTTCACTACATCTTCCTATTATCTCCATGCACTAATGCACTAAACATAATACTCTATATAATTTTCTATGTTGGGAAGTTTGTTACTGCATTTCTTTAGCTGATAAATCTATCACGTACTTATGAAATGAAAAAGTCTTTACCCAAGCACACATTTCCTTTATTTATGCCCAATACATATATTTTAATATTCCACAGATCTGCTCATAAAATGATCATTATTGTGATATACTAGATTATTAATTATTATTATTTATCTGCATTCTCATCACATACTGTGTGTTTCTCTCAGTGGATGTGACTCTGGATCCTGATACAGCTAATCCCCTTCTCATCCTGTCTGATGATGGAAAACAAGTACAGCATGGAAAAACAAAGCAGAATCTCCCAGACACCCCGAAAAGATTCACTAAATATGCAATGGTCCTGGGAAATCAGGGTTTCTCCTCAGGGAGGTTTTACTATGAGGTGCAGGTCAGCGGAGAGACTGAGTGGGATTTAGGAGTGGCCAGAGAGTCTGTTAACAGGAAGGGGAAAATTTCACTTAAACCTCAGACTGGATTTTGGACTGTGGTTCTGAGGAACGGGAATGAGTATACTGCTTGTGAAGATCCCTGTATCTCCCTCTCCCTGAGAAAGAAACCCCAGAAGGTGGGCGTGTTTGTGGATTATGATGAGGGTCTGGTCACCTTTTATGACGTTGAGGCCAGGTGTCATATCTACTCTTTCACTGGTCAGTCTTTCACTGAGAAACTCTATCCATACTTCAGTCCTTCTAAAAATGATGGAGGTAAAAACTCAGCACCACTGATCATCTCCCGTGTGTAAAATTTACCCCTCACAAAATCAGTAGTGTGTGAAAAGTCCAGAGTGAAAGATATTTTTTTCAAAACAGATATCACCACATGAGTAATTATACTAAATTTTAATCATTTCATAAAAAAGCATTATTTTGTTAGTTGAAGTGTGTATTCTAACATTATTCTACTGTGAGAATATACTGTGTGTGTGTGTTTGCATTTATATTTATATATAGTTTTAGGATAGAACATTGTGTGCATGTTTTTTTGCCTCATTTCCATGAAAGGAGAAACAATCGTAGCCCTCTGAATCTGCCAGCTTGACCAGTTAATTAATCCTCTCAGTTAACTGTATAGTTAAGTGTCTAAATGATTTTATTATTCATACGGGAAAAGAAACATGTAGAAGTTTAACAGAGTTTCAGTACACCATTTCTAACACCAGCTAGTTAGACCCAACTAACACAGGCTAGCTAGATAGCTAAGAACAGCCACACAACATTGACACTATTCATGCTTGAATTCTGGCAACCAATTATTATTATTATTATTATTATTATTATTATTATTATTAAATGTATTATTATTTATTTTGGGGTTTTTTTTGTTTATTTGTTTTTAAATAAATATAGTTGATATAATTCAGTTGGTAAATAGATTAGCCAGCTAATTCTTGTCTTTTCTGTTCAAGGGTAACAAGTCTAGCGAGCTAATTTAGCTAGTCTACCAAGCTTGCTTAGCTAAAAGAAAAAAAAAAATTATTAGACTCTGATAACCTCTTATATAATTTTTTTTTTTTTAAAGAAATAGCTAGTCAACATATTTGACCAGTAGTTTTTTCAGCTAGTTGTTTTATATGTTAATGTTCCGTCACCTCTGTCCTCCATTTTAGGGTTTTCAATATAATGCAGCATCTGTCTTGTTTAACTGTGTAATTGTGGTGTGGGTGGTGTATAAAACTTTAGTGTGCTTTATATTATATAAATTGATGGTATTTTCTGATTTACTGTTGATTTTTGTCATCACTTAAATCTGAATAAAAATCTTTTACACAGTTTGTAAAGTCTCTGCTGCGGTTTATTCCATAATTTAATTATTCTCACCGGTTTTTGCTAGTGAGCACTTCTCAGAGTATTTAGGAAGATTTTAAGAGAAATATAGATAACAACACAGGAAACAGACAAAGAAAAGACAAATAGAGAAAGAAAAACAGAAACAACAAAGGACAACAACAGCATTATAGCAGTAATAATATTATCTAGATAAATTGCCAGAACCATCTATCTATGGTGCATCCGGAAAGTATTCACAGCGCCTCACTTTTTCCACATTTTGTTATGTTACAGTCTTGTTCAAAAATGGATTAAATTCATTATTTTCCTCAAAATTCTACATACAATACCCCATAATGACAATGTGAAAGAAGTTTGTTTGAAATCTTTGCAAATTTATTGAAAATAAAAAACAAAAAAAGCACATGTACGTAAGTATTCACAGCCTTTGCCATGACACTCAAAATTGAGCTCAGGCGCATCCTGTGTCCACTGATCATGCTTGAGATGTTTCTACAACTTGATTGGAGTCCACCTGTGGTAAATTCAGTTGATTAGACATGATTTGGAAAGGCACACACCTGTCTATATAAGGTCCCACAGTTAACAATGCATGTCAGAACACAAACCAAGCCATGAAGTCCAAGGAATTGTCTGTAGAACTCCAAGACAGGATTGTATCGAGGCACAGATCTGGGGAAGGGTACAAAAACATTTTTGCAGCATTGAAGGTCCCAATGAGCACAGTGGCCCCCATCATCCGTAAATGGAAGAAGTTTGGAACCAGCAGGACTCTTCCTAGAGCTGGCCGCCCGGCCAAACTGAGTGATCAGGGCAGAAGGGCCTTAGTCAGGGAGGTGAACAAAAACCTGATGGTCACTCTGACAGAGCTCCAGCGTGTCTCTGTGAGAGAGGAGAACCTTCCAGAAGAACAACCATCTCTGCAGCACTTGACTAATCAGGCCTGTATGGTACAGTGGCCAGACGGAAGCCACTCCTCAGTAAAACGTACATGACAGCCCACCTGGAGTTTGCCAAAAGGCACCTGAAGGACTCTCAGACCATGAGAAACAAAATTCTCTGGTCTGATAAAACAAAGATTGAACTCTTTGGCCTGAATGGCAAGCATCATGTATGGAGGAAACCAGGCACCACTCATCACCTGGCCAATACCATCCCTACAGTGAAGCATGATGGTGGCAGCATCATGCTGTGGGGACGTTTTTCAGCAGCAGGAACTGGGAGACTAGTCAGGATCGAGGGAAAGATGAATGCAGCAGTGTACAGAGACATCCTTGATGAAAACCTGCTCCAGAGCGCTCTGGACCTCAGACTGGGGCGGAGGTTCATCTTCCAACAGGACAACGACCCTAAGCACACAGCCAAGATAACAAAGGAGTGGCTACAGGACAACTCTGTGAATGTCCTTGAGTGGCCCAGCCAGAGCCCAGACTTGAACCCGATTGAACATCTCTGGAGAGATCTGAAAATGGCTGTGCACCGACGCTCCCCATCCAACCTGATGGAGCTTGAGAGGTCCTGAAAAGAAGAATATGAGAAACTGCCCAAAACTAGGTGTGCCAAGCTTGTAGCATCATATTCAAAAAGACTTGAGGCTGTAATTGGTGTCAAAGGTGCTTCAACAAAGTATTGAGCAAAGGCTGTGAATACTTATGTACATGTGCTTTTTTTGTTTTTTATTTTTAATAAATTTGCAAAAATTTCAAACAAACTTCTTTCACATTGTCATTATGGAGTATTGTTTGTAGAATTCTGAGGAAAATAATGAATTTAATCAATTTTGGAACAAGGCTGTAACATAACAAAATGTGGAAAAAGTGAAGCGCTGTGAATTACTTTCTGGATGCACTGTATCTTGCCAGGGACCGTATTAACTGTAAAATAAATTAATAATTCTTATTAAACTGTTAATAAAAGACCCCCCCCACCCCCCATTATTTTTTTGGCTATTGGTATTGACAGTAATCAGTAAGACTGGAGGCCTGTAATCTTTGTTGTTATAATCATTGAACAATTACCGTTGAAATATTAGTCGTGATGAGAGGTAGAAAGAATACTTGGGACGATAGGAGGACTGTGACTGGGCAGGAGATGGCAGAAGGAAGTGACGAATCAGGAAGTGAGATGGGGCTTGAAGAACATGGCGGGAGAGATAGGAGTGTATGGAACATAGTACGATCAAGAAAATGGGGGGGGGGGAAAGGAAAAGAGAATGTCTAACACAGAGAAAACAGATAGCGAGCAAAGTGTTAGCTTAGCAACAAAACAGGAAGAGGAACACAAAGTAATCATAAAATTATCTCAAGAAGGGACAACGTTTGGTGAGTGGAGTCCGGTTCAGCTAACAAATTCGATAGACAAACTACTGGGTGAGGTCTAAAGTGCTAAAATATTGAGAAGTGGATCTCTACTGATTATTTGTAGAAATAAAGTCCAGCAAGGGAAAGCCATGCAACTGAATAAAATAGATGGTAAGAGAGTTCACTGTTCGTTGATTGGATATAAAAAATGGGTTCGAGGAGTCATCTCAGGGATAACTACAGGTGTTACAGAGGAACAAATAAAAGACAATATCTCAGGGGCAAAAATACTAGAAGCAAAACGTCTTAAAACAACTAGAAATGGGGAGAAATGCGACAGCTTGGCTGTGATGATTAAGATTGACGACTCTAGACTGCCAAGTAAGGTGTACATAGGATATATGAGCTATGAGGTCAGGCCATATATTCCTCCACCACTGAGATGCTTTAAATGCCAAAAATATGGCCATGTAGCATCAATATGTAAGGGCAAACAGAGATGTGGTAGGTGTGCAGGCGAACATGAGTACGGGAAGTGTGGAGAAGGAGTAAAGCTCAAATGCTGCAATTGTGGAGGAGAGACCAGCTCAGCTTACCGTGGCTGTGAAGCCAGCAAGAAGGCAGTGGAGGTGCAACGAGTGAAAACATTGAAAGGAACAACATATGCGGAAGCAGTAAAGAAAGTGTCTGGTGAAAGGAAGGACTATAAACCAGAAAATAAAGATAGACCTTGCGGGGGCTGTAAAAAGATTGCAGTAAAGAAAGATATGCTAATTACGAGCAAGAATGAATTTGTGTTGTTTATGGGTGAGGTTATACATTGCTCGGCACAGACCGAGAGAAAGACTGAAAAGATCAAAATAATAGTTAAATCAGCTGAAAAATACCTTGGTATTAAATGATTCAGCTGTGAAGGAGTGGAAGAAATGTTAACTGTAGGAATCTCTAACTCTTAGTCATGGGCTGGTGGCTCTTCATGATCCTAGTTATATTGCAGTGGAATGCCAGGAGTCTTATAGCTAATGGACAAGAATTCAAAAAGTTGGTGACTGATCTGTTAGATAAACCTCATGTAATATGTGTGCAAGAGACGTGGTTAAAACCACAGTTAGACTTTGTAGTTTATGGATATACTACAATCAGAAACGATAGGGAAACAGGTAAAGGTGGAGGAGTAGCAACTTTTGTAAGTAAATATGTGAAATATAACCTAATCAATAAAGGGAAAGAACATGAATGTGTGGTAGTCAGAATATGGACAGGAAAAGACAGTATAAAGATAGTCAACTTGTATAATCCCTGTAATAGACTGAGCACTGATACACTGAATGCAGTATGTGGGGTGACACAAGGGAAAATAGTATGGTGTGGGGATTTTAATGCACACAGCACAATATGGGGGAGTAAGAACACAGATATAAATGGATCAGTAATAGAGGAATTTATAGACGATAAAAACTTGGTATGTCTTAATGACGGGAAGGGCACACGGTTTAGTAGTTCACATAACACAGAAAGTGCTATTGATCTGACAATAATGACAACTGAAATACCAGGAATCAGCACATGGGAGGTTTTAAACCAGTTGACAGTAGGTAGTGATCACTATCCAATAATAACCAGGATTGGAGTAGAGATACACCAGGATAGTGAATTGAAAACACCAAGGTGGAGGTTAGATAAAGCTGATTGGCAGATGTTCCAAATGCTAAGTGAAATAAAATGTGTGGAACTAGTGAATAAGGATATTACAGATGTAGAAGAAATTAACAGAAAAGTGACTACGGCAATTATACAAACAGCTGAAGAAACCATTCCTAAAAAGACAAGTGAACGAAGAAAGAGCGTGCCATGGTGGAATGAGAGCTGTAGTATAGTAATTAAAAAGAGAAATAAAGCATTTAGGCAACTCAAAGCTCACCATACACTGGTAACTTTGATTAACTATAAAAGGGCACAAGCAGTAGTTAGGAAAACAATCAGATCAGCCAAACGTGTGTATTGGCGACAATTCTGCAATAAAATTGGAAGAGAAACCCAACTATCAGACATATGGAGAACAATTAGGAAAATAAGTGGAATAAGAAACAGTGTAGAAATACCAGTGGTAAGTAGCAATAATATTAATGCGATTAGCAATGCAGAAAAAGCAGAACTTTTGGTAAAAACTTTTGTGAAGATCCACAGTACTGAAAATCTATCCTCAACAACTAAGCAGTGTAGAGATCAGACACTTACCCAAAATCTGGGGATAGTAGAAAGAAAGACTACATCAGGGGGAGAGTTGGACTTGCCATTTACTCTATTTGAATTAAAAAGGGCCATATCAAAACTAGTGAAAGACGGTATATGCTATAGCATGTTAGGTCACATGAGAGACACCACACTTGATGTAGTATTAAAACTGTTCAATATGGTATGGAATACAGGAAAAATCCCATTAACATGGAAACAGGCAGTTATAGTTCCAATACTCAAACCTGGAAAAGACCCGTCAGATCCTGCAAGCTATAGACCCATAGCATTAACGTCACTGTTAGGCAAAACTATGGAGAGGATGGTAACAGATAGACTAGATCACTATATAGAAAGTAAAGCACTTCTCTCACCGTATCAGTCAGGATTTCGTAAGGGGAGGGGGACGATGAATTCTATATTATGCCTTGAGTCAGAAGTCAGGAAAGCTCAGACTAACAAAGAAAGTGTAATTGCTGTATTTTTTGATGTTGAAAAAGCATATAATATGCTTTGGAAGGATGGACTTCTAATTAAACTCAACAAAGTAGGAATAAATGGTAAGATATATAATTGAGTATTAGACTTCTTGAACAGAAGAGCAATAGAACTTAGAGTAGGTGCAGAGTACTCAAAGAGGTATGCAGTGGAAAATGGTACCCCACCAGGCAGTGTATGTAGCCCAATACTGTTTAATATTATGATTAATGACATATTTGATCAGGTCGGAGAAAATATAGGTAAGTCGCTTTATGCGGATGATGGGGCACTCTGGGTTAGGGGCCGAAAAATAGAATATTTAAGAAAGAAAATGCAACATGCAATAGGGAAAGTAGAACAGTGGGCAAATGAATGGGGATTTAAACTATCAATTTCAAAATCATAAGGTATATGTTTTTCTAAACGTCATAAAACGGTACCACTTAAATTATATTGGCTAGATCTTGAACAGGTCAAGGCTGTGAGATATTTAGGAGTGCTTTTTGATGAGAAGCTGACCCGGGGTCCGCATATTGATAAAATTAAGAACAAATTAAATAAAAGATTAATAACGTTCTGAGATGTCTGTCAGGGCGAGACTGGGGAGCAAGTAAGGCATTGCTCATAAATATCTATCAGGCTCTTATGAAGACCGCCTTTGATTATGGCTGCCTAGCATATTTGTCTTCATCACAATCAAATCTTAAAAAGCTTGATGTGGAACAGGCACAAGCACTCCGGATATGTACTAGAGCATTTAAATCATCACGAGTGACTGCATTACAGGTTGAGACAGGAGAGATGCCATTGTGTATCAGGAGGGTTAAGATCATGCAGGCATATTGGGTAAATCTACAAGGGCATAGCAGGGTGCACCCCACGAACGCCATCTTACAAGAATGCTCAGAGTTCTATAGGACTAACTTTAATAGCTTTGGATGGTTAGGAAATGCAAAGGCACAAAATGCAGGTCTCAGTCAGCTACAAGTAAGCCCCATTGTGGTGATATCAACTGTACCACCCTGGAGATTCATAAAACCATCTGAAGATACAAGATTACAACAAATATTAAAAGGGAATTCTAAAATAGCACCACAAGGGATAATAATTCAAAACTATATGGACCAGTATCAGGATAAATGACTCATATATACAGATGGATCAAAACAGCCTGAGACAGGCCGCACTGGTGCAGCTTTTTTCATTCCTCGGTATGAAGTAGCAGTCAAAAAAAGGGCGACCGATCATTTATCAGTGTACACTGTAGAATTATTAGGAGTCCTATTGGAACTGCAGTGGTTGGAAAAAAATCATCAGAACCAAGATGTCGCAGTAGCTTCTGACAGTTTATCAGCACTATCAAGCATACAGTCTGGGAAAACATCATCCAGACAAGATATTGTCTACCAAATACTTTATCTGCTTCTCATACTTCATGCTAAGGGGCTGAATGTTTCCTTCTTCTGGGTTCCTGTACATGTAGGGGTGGAAGGAAATGAAACTGGATACACTGGCAAAAAGATCGATAAAACATGAAACAGTTGATATACAAGTACCATTAAGTAAAGCAGATATCAAAACCATTATAAAGGGACACACGCATAAAATATGGCAGGAATACTGGGACACCGCTGACACCGGACGTCATCTATATATACCATACAAAAATAAGTAGGCATGAGTGTGAGGCAGGGTAGAAACCCAAAGGAAGAGATGATAATTACGCGTCTAAGAATAGGTCATGCTGGCTTAAATCTAACATTACACAGAATAGGAAACCACCCCACTGGACTCCGCACACACTGCAGTACACAAGAGACGATAAAACACATTCTGTTAGACTGCAAAAGGTATGAGGAGGAAAGAACTGAGCTAGAGATGCAGATTGGAAAACAAAACATGACACTAGAGAACTTCCTGGGGAAAACATCTGGGAAAATGCACTGTCCCCTAATAAACTATCTAAAAAATACTGGGATAAGTGAGACTTTAGTAATCTAGTAGGAGTATCTAGTATATAGTTATTTATCTCTTTATTTTCTTTTATTCATGTATTATTATTATTATTATTATTCCATTTTATTTTATTTTTACTACCACTCTACTGCCCACACTCCAGTCCAGTAGGTGGCGGTAATGCACATTTAGCTGGTTTGCCAACAGCCATTAAAACAAAAAGAAGAAGAGACAGAAAGAATACTTGGTACTCATACCATTAGAGGGCGCTGATGAGCAGTGGTAGGGAAAAAACACCCGCGAACGCACAGAGCTAGAACATCACTGCTCGGGGTGTTGAGCTGCACTGGCGCAGCGTGTGTTATGGTCTCTAACGATTAATATGTCTTGTAATTAATTGCAGAACATAAAGACAACGGTGAGCAAATAAAGAAGCTACATTACCCCAAACATGCATTACTCGTTTTAATGTGTGCAACACACTCAAATATTAGGCTTATTATTATAACGTGTACAGTTTTACTGAGATTTGGATTAAAGTCAAACAGACTAATATCTATAAGAACTTCATCAAAAATATATCTTTGATAATTGTGGGTTGTGATGACTAGACCAGTAAACTCCTGTAGACTAATGAAAATTGTACACACACATTTTCCTGAGTTTGACTCCCTACAAATGTTTCACAAAAACACACAGTCACATACTGCAGCTTTAATGATGAATTGAAAAGCGCAGCAAGAGGAGAACCCAAAGTAATTGAGTAAAGTGATTAAAACCCACATACAAATTCAGTCACCTGAAGAACCTGCCAGTAATAAAGTTATAAACACATTTATAAGCTTCATCACCTTTTTCTCTAAAGGCAAAATCATTCTGGTGGTATTTTTCAACTCTGACAATTTTTGACTTTGTTTTTTATATTTCATCAATCAGAATATTCACCTGGATAAAACAAGTGTTTCATTAATAACAGTCATTAGTCCATACAGATTTACTAACATGTTGATACATAAGAGCTTTGTTATTTAACATTGTTTATTGTATAATTTTTTACAATTATTTTTCTTAATCTATCCACCAGTTGCAGGTGAATCCAGCAGCTTCCTGACTGAAGAGCAGTTACAGTGTTCTATCTGTCTGGAGGTGTTCACTGATCCCGTCACCACTCCATATGGACACAACTTCTGCCTGACACAAAGCTGGGATATGCTTTCAAATCAAGATTAATATAACACTGAGAGAGATTTCAGATCACTTCAAGAAGAAAACAGTCTCAGATAAGTCTCAGGTTCTTTGTGACTTCTGCACTGGTGTGAAGCAGAAGGCCTTGAAATCCTGTCTGGATTGTGGTGTGACTCTCTGTTCATCTCATTTAGAGTCTCATAATAATGTTCCAAAATATAAGAAACACAAAGTAATAAATGCAGTGGGGAACCTGGAAAAATACATTTGCCAGGAGCACGAGAGACCTCTGGAGATGTTCTGTAGAGACGATAAGAAATGTGTGTGTCGGTTCTGTACTGTGACAGAACACAAGAATCACAAAGTTATTCCATTAGAGGAGGAGAGTGGACAGAGGAAGGTGAGACACCAACATCAGTGTTAAATATTCTTCTGGAGAATGTAAATGAATTCAAATTTAGAAGATAAACGGTTGTGTGATTTTGATTTCTGTGCACAGAGTCAGCTGGGGAAAACACAGACGGAGCTGCAGCAGATGATCCAGGAGCGACTGAAGAAGATCCAGGAGATTAATCACTCAGTAGAGCTCAGCAAAGTGGGTCAAACATGATGTAGTTCATATCTGCTGCATTTTGTACTTTATGTTTAGTTTTGTAGAATTTAAGGAAGTGCACATCTTCACTGTTAGTTGACGAAAAAATTTTTGCACTAATCATAATACTCTATGATTTCTATGTTGGGAAATGATCAAGAATTTTTAGATAATTTTAGGGTTATCTGGAGTGTATTGTGCATGTCTATCAAAAATGGAACAATGTATAATAAACATTGAATTCACCTTTTTAGTAGAGAAATCATTTCATAAATAGACAGAATTTTCTGTGTTCTCTCATATATATTTTTATATACCGTTACGACCCCGGTCTAGGGTTGAGGTGTAACAAAAGTATAAACAAAAACAAATCAGACTCAGAAATAATGGAGGTTGACACATGCCTTTCAAATCTTCGAATCTTACAAATTTAATGACTACAAGAAAAATAATCCAAAACAAACAGAATCACTCCGAAAGCACCACTCTTCAGGGCTGGGCATGGCCAAAATAATAAACAAAACAGTCGCTATCTTCCCCGTATCAATTTAACTAACCTAACAAAAAAAAGTGTGTCAAAAGAAAATACAGAGTCTAACCTGACTCCCTAACTGAGGCAAAAACAGTGAACAAAAGGTAGAGCCCAAAACTAAACGGCACCCAACCCCTACAGCTTTCGTGACAGGAAGAAGAGGAATATTTACAATGAAAGATATATTTACAATCCAGGCGTACACTCAGCCGCAACATAAGACAAAACAGGGGAATGGGACAACAGAATATCCTACCACTCACTTCTTTCACTCGTACACAACACAGCAAGCGATTTCACTCAAACACCAGGACAAACATTTGCTACTCAATCGTACGCACGCAATCAGCCACACCACACGTCCGCATTCCTCCCGACATACATTCTTCCTCCTTTTTAAAACAGGCACAATCTTCTCCTCTCCAATCCCCGTGCAGCACGTCAGCAGGTCGAATTAGGTCGGAGCGACCTGTGAGAAAAAAAAAGGGGGAGGGAGAAAGAACACACAGCCACACAATACGTCTCATGACATAACAGTAGAATTATGGCCATGGACAATGAGGAGGTCGCTCTGGCAACCTGCAACTTAGTCCAGACTGTCTATGACTTCCTGTCTGGGGCAGACAGGAAGGTTTATGGCAAAGAGGAGGCCCTTGTGCTTGGTAAGAGAAATATTTGCTTCCAACTATTTGATAGATATGATTTAGTCATTTATGGTGACTCTAAAGTAATTATGTAATTATATTTAAATACTATATTTAATTATCATATTGGTATATTTCTACTTTACCTGAGTATAATTAAGTACAATTCAGATGAGAAGATTTCCTGACATATGTCTGTTATGTATAGTTTCTGGAAAACATCTGTAGTAAGTATGAACCATACTGGATAAGCGATGGGAGTGTCAAGAACTCAATAATTTAGCTAAAACCCCCAGTTCATTCACAAGTCCTTTTAAATGGCATCATTAAAAATGACTGGTATTGCGGATTTGGGCAGGACAAGATACGGTGATAAAAAATTTCCTTAGTCCAAGTACCCACGTAAAACTCACCCAGTCAATTTACTCAACTTTCATAAAAAATGCCGTACAATTTCATTTAAACCTTTAGACATAATGATAATACCTGGAATATTTAGCTTTCTTTTTCCTGTATCCAATTCAATCATTATTTATTAACCATATTTAAAACATCAAATCAAATTCATAGCCAACCATTTGTAAGCCATGGGCTGGCCATTTTATTTTGCTCTTCAGAAAATACAGTTACTGTAATAATAATAATAAATAATAATAATAATAATAATAATAATAATAATAATGAACACAGCTATTCACCTAAATTGCTATTTAGTCTGTGTTCAGTTGTTCCTTCGTGCAGAATTTGAAGCAGTTGTACATTCAATATAGGCACAGGGACAGACAGAGAAGAGGAAAAGATCCTTTTACAAAGGAAGTGGATGACGCTATTGTTTAGTCAGGATTGTCTTGACTGTATTGTCATGATGTTTTGCAGTGAGGAAGAAGTCCAAATGTGAGACAGAGGTAGAGAAAATGCAGGAGAAGAGAGAGAGGCAGCTACTGTAACATCAAGAGCTAAGAGAAGAGAAGAGAGTGCAGGTGAGTGCACGCCTATGACTTTCAAAATCCCATAATCACAATATTGCTTCGATTATCGTCTCTTGTCTTCATGTAGCAGTGTGAATGCTACACGCTCACATAAAAGCCCTAATTTAACCTTGGGGCTGAATTTGTTTATTATCTGCCCTGTGTTTTGTCACTATGATATATTATTTGTGTTAAAGACTAGTTTTGCACTTTTCCCACATAATGTTCATTATTACGTTCTGGATTGGGGGAGCTGGTCTTATGTTAAAAATCCAAAATATACCTCTAGTTCTATCTCTGACTTTGTCTTGTCATATTTTACATGATGAATAATCTTTTTGTTTTGAAGGAGGTGGACATGACAGTCACCAACTATGAAATGATTCAAATGATCAGAGATTTTAGAGCAAGCCTGGATTACAGACCACTAAACACAGCTGAAGTGCATTATTTATTATCCTGCAAAGGATGTTTGCCTGATCTTTTTGTGAAAGTTTTGTGTGCTAATTTTAAACAAGATTTATAAAAAAAAAAATAAAAAAAATTTTTTTTTAAAAACTGCGGTACTGTAAATGTAAGAGTAAAGAGAATCTTAATGTTTGAAGATTGAAAAGCACCGAATGTGTTTGTGTGAGGAAGCACCCTCTTAACAAAAAAGGTGAAACAGATTTATGTATATTTTCACGATAACTTATTAAAATGCTTTACCGCTGTTCTGAATGTGTGTTACCTCCACTTTCTTATAGCTACCAGGCTCAACATATTTTAACCCATCCTAGATGATACTGAATAAACCTTTTGATTTCCTTTTAATAGGAATAGAAATCTCAAATAGCATAAAATAAATATAAAGACTGGATGCGACAATTGTCTTTCAAATCACCAAGTGTGTGTGGTGAGCTGTGGTGTTCAAGGACATGTCATGTCTTGTATTGTAAAACTCACTGCAAAGGAGCTGGATGTGATCACCAGCCCCGGTAAAGATGTCGTCTTGGTCCATGAGCAGAAATGGAACTTCACCCGATACCTAAAGAATCAAACCTTTCGCTTCGATTATGCCTTTGACGACAGTACATCTAATGAAATGGTTTACAGGTTTGTCTTTTTCTTTTCTGTGCATCCACAACTTAATTGTAATCCACTAATGTTAAGAGTTTGTTGTTGTCTTGGGTGGAAATTAAGAAGTTCTTCTGTGCAGGTTTACAGCAAGACCTTTAGTCTTATCTCATCGCTTATTACACAGAACCGCACTTATCCTCAAGCATTTATATTGATGCCTTTGGTTTTTCAGACCATGGGTGGAGATTTTTCTGGAAAGAACTTAAGTGTTGATTTTCTTGAACAGGGTTTATGTCTAGTCCAGCTGAACTTCATTATGAATGCAGTGCCATAGATTTGGGGAATTAGTAACTATGGGGCAAATACATTTTCACACAGGCCCAGTTGGTATTGGATAACATTTTTGCAGAAAATAAATAACATTATTATTTAAAAACTGTATTTTCCGTTTACTCCGGTTGCCTTCGTTTTAATTACTGAAACAATTTAGAATGAGAGAGAGACACAAAAACAGAAGAAATCAGATAGAAAATACTTTTTCATTTTTGTACATGCTTATTTTGCTGTGTTTGAGAGAATAGCCACGACATTAAGTTGGCCAAAAGGTTTGTGTACGTTGTTACTGCAGTTTAAGTTATCTGTTAAAGCACAAGAAGCATGTTCCGCCCTCACCTTAGAACAGAGCTTGGAGTACGATACTGTTAAGGCTACGGTTCTCCGAGCATATGAGCGCGTGCCAGAAATTTACCGGCAAAATTTAAGGAACACAGTTAAAGCCGTGCACCAAACCTACATGGAATTCGCCCGTGAAAAGGCCATGCTATGTGATAAATGGTGTTCAGCTAGTGCTGTAAGGAATTTTGATCAGTTTAGGGAACTGATATTGTTAGAGGAATTTAAGTCATGTTTGCCAGAATCACTGGTGGTACATTTGAATGAACAGAGGATTGATACGCTGTCCAAAGCTGCTATTTTCACTGATGAGTTTGTTTTGACCAATAAAGTTGTGTTCAGTCCTCCTTCGTCTCAGAAAGATGTGCGTGTTTGTTGAAGCCTGCGAGTAAAACCGGTATGGCTAGCAAAAAGGTGGTTAAAGCGGCGTCGTATGAGGGACTCGTGGATCAACAGGTCCTTCCGGGCATCGCCGCACAGCCT
Organism: Ictalurus furcatus; assembly: GCF_023375685.1. Taxonomy (NCBI): domain Eukaryota; kingdom Metazoa; phylum Chordata; class Actinopteri; order Siluriformes; family Ictaluridae; genus Ictalurus; species Ictalurus furcatus. The sequence goes on along the minus strand of NC_071263.1, from coordinate 3,333,709 downwards.
ATGCAGCTTACGCAGCCTACCCAGTCTCTTCCGGTTACCAGCAGGGTGGAGGCCACGACTGAGCCGGAGGATAAGGCTGTTGTAGGCTATGAACAGCCTGAGGCCGGCGCAGTGGACCCCGGTTGGCAACTAGGGCTAAAAGAGCTCAAGTTGGAGGTTAAGCGGCAAGAGTACCAGACGCAGCTACTGCGAGTTCAGGAACGGGAGCTGGATGCTGAAGGGAGAAGGCTCGACCTGGCAGCTCAGCAGCAGAAGCCGGTGGCACGGAAGCTTAACTCCCCGAGAGCAACCTCCCCGTGTTCCGTTGACGCCGAGCACTCCAGCCTGCAGCCGACTCCAGGGCCGTCCTCACCGTGCTGCTGGTGGTGATGTGTCTCAGACATGGAGTCCTGCAGGGTTCCTCACCATGTCCTGCTTTTATTCATCCTCATGTTCATCACAGTATCTGTATCAGCTCTCACTACTGTACAGGTGAAGTTTAATCAGACTGCTGATCTGCCCTGTGAACGGAAATATTCTGGTTTGGCCAAATGGAATCTGATCGGTAACCGAGATGATGTAGTGGCTGAGTGTGATCAGACATCCTGCAGGTCAGTAAAGGAGGGATTTAAAATGTCCCATGATCAGTACCTGAAGGGAGATCTCACCCTCACCATCACTGCAGCTGATGACAGTAAGAGGAACACGTACACGTGTCAGTGTGATGACAAAGAAATTGATGTGCGTCTCAGTATCGAGATGTTGACATCACTCGTTCAGAGAAACCCTGGTGAAGATCTGAAGCTGGATTTGCACGTATCAGAGGGAGTGAATGTGATCTATCAGGGTGAAGATACAGCAGGTCTACATAATGAAGAGATCTGCAGTGTGGATAAAAGCTCACTACACTGTACAGATGAATACAGACCGAGAACATCACTCTCTAACATAGTTCTTACACTGAGAGGAGTAAAGTCCACTGATGATGGTGTTTACATCGTCCAAGACACGAAGTATAATGAAGCTCTTCATACTTACGCAGTATCAGTGAGAAATCAGCACAGAGAACAGCATAGTGCTCTACCAGTGTGGGCGATTATCCTGATAGTGATGGTGGTGGTGGCTGTTGTTGGACTCTTTGTGATAATGAGGAAACTACTTAGGAACAGCAAGATGAGCTCAGAACCGACACGGAATAACAGTGATAAACCTCTGGATGAAGATGAAGGTCTACACCTGGATACATGAGAGACAGCGCAGGAATGAAGGACTTGCACAAAGAGACTCAGAAATCTTCAGACCTCATTTATAAGAAGTGTGTACACAACCTCCCTCACAGATTGATTCTTTATCTTTTCTTTTTTTGTGTGCTGTGCCATATTTTGTGTGCAGGTCCGAACTCCCGCCCAGAGTTTCCAGCCTGCCTTAGCCTGCCTTGCTCCTGCCTCCCAGGATGACATCACTGAGTGGCAACCATATCTGAAGAGGAAGAAGAGTGAGAATAGTGTGGGATGTTGGAGGTGGTTACGTGTAATTTGTTGCTAGGAGATTGTTTGGTTTGTGTTGTTTGCCCTTGTGGGGATATAACAATTCTATATTCTGACTGCTGTTCTGGGTTTTGACTCTTGCCTTGGGGTTGACTCTGATTTTGGTTGTTCCTGTATCTGGTAAATGATAATGAATTGGGTTGAATTTGTGGATTTGAATGTGTGTTAGAAAGACATTGACAGATTTACATTAAACTTACCTCTAGACTTAAATTATTATTATTACCCCTAGACTTACGTTATTATTACGTATTCTGAGTCAGTGGGTTTTTGGTTCTGTTCTTAATACAGAAAATCATGTCAGTTCTTGTCCATGGTAATAACTTATATGCTACAGATTGCACAGTATACAGTACAGTTTGCACTGCACTTATGCATACATATTGAAAAGCACCGACATTTTTTTTTTTTTTTTTAAACTTTAAGCACCTACTGATTAATGTCATAGCATGGATATATTGCTCTTGGTTAAAAGTACAAAAAGTGCAATTGTTGGTAGAATATACCCAGGTATGATACTTCCAGTGTTGTAAATCTGCTTATTAAAATTATATAAGCCGTAGACCAGTGGTTTTCAAAGTGGGGTTTGTGAAGCATTTCTACATAATTTACATTGCAATTATTCATACAAATGTTTTAGTGTTTTTTTTAGAGCCATCCTTAATTTCTCACCCCTCAGTCGTTCTCTGCTCTCTTCCTACAATACATTGACAAATAGTGTCATGTTGGATTTACGACATCTAACGGGTTTTTCTTTTTTTCATAAGCAAACATACTGCAAATAGACTCCTGTTGCTTCACTGTGGGTATTAATGGATGTACCACTGGATATACGCATGTCCTAAACTGAGAAGAAGGTGCAATAATAAACTTGATCTCATAAAAAAGCCAATGTGGTTCAGTTCTGTTCAATTCTTACAACTGACAGTAAAAAAATGTACAAACCCTAAAAAGATCTTTTGTATAATACAGTAAACATGAATAGTTGACATCTTATTCACATTAAAACATGTTATGTAATGTATATAGACTTTGGGTGTGTTTAGGGTGATCTTGACACAGAGAGAGAGAGAGAGAAGGGTGTGAGGAGAGGAAGGAGGAAACAGTATAGTGACGATTTCCTGATCTCTACTCAGTATGTGTTAATTCAAATGGAGGTGCTAATTCCGTGAGAGAGGGGTCTGGTTTTCGTTCCCGTCTTCACAGAGTGGTTCTCTCCTGGCTCAGACATTTTCTAGTCTCCACTGAGGCTGATGTACTAATTCAGATGGAGATGCTAATTTTGTGAGAGAGAGGTTGAGTGTTTGTTCTCGTAACAGTTCTTTTTCTCAGAGAGTACTTCTCTCTAGGTTCAGACATCTTGTCACCAGCCTTACAACACAGAGGGCCAAAGCCATACATCCTGCAGCTGTTAAACCAATGGGAGCACAACATGGAGATATCGACTCCAAGTCCAGAACAAAGGAAGGATGACCTGTGGGACCCCCCAGTTAACCTCGATCACCTCCCACCAGTGCAACTACAGCAAGTAAAACAGCTGCTGAGAGCAGAGTAGTGCTTTTGCAAGGGATGAGAATGATGTTAGCATTCCATCACTCCAACTCAAAATTCGCCTCAACGGCTCCATGCCTGTCCGGCGAACATATATCTCAGTACCAAAGTCGCTACATAAAGAGGTAAAAGAATACCTTGAAGACCTACTGAACAGGGGCTGGATTCAAAAATCTAAATCTCCCTACTCCAGTCCCATCATTTGCGTGCGGAAACAGGATAGCAGTCTCCGCCTGTGCTGTGATTATCGGGAGCTAAACAGGAAGTCCACTTGATTCCACGCATACAGAATATGCTGGACAGCCTGAAAGGAAGTGCCTGGTTTTCTGTCCTAGATCAGGGAAAGGCATATCACCAAGGCTTCCCGGAAGAGTCAAGCCGCCCGCTAACTGCCTTCATCACGCCATGGAGATTATATGAGTGGGTGAGAATTTCTTTTGGATTATCATCTGCCCCTGCAGAGTTTCAACGATCGATGGAGGAGTGTCTCGTCGGCCTCCGTGACGAAGTATGCCAGGCTTACTTGGCTGACAACTTGGTACACTCCAAGGTTATAATCGTAAAACGAACGAAATAACGAAAACTAGGTGTGAAAAAAACATTGTCGATAACTGAAATCGAAATAAAAACGAGGCATTACAAAAAAACAATAACTAACCAAAACTGTTTTGTCTGTTTGCAAAACTAACTAAAATAAAATATAGTTATAGAGTAAATGTCCTTAGTTTTCGTCTTTGTCAATGTCTTTCATAGAGCAAATATCTTTCAGAGTTGACATTTCCGACTGGGAACCCGGAAATTACGACACTACATGTCAAATTAAACACAGCATAGTCCATGCTCCTCGCCTGGCATCATGGCAGTACCGAAAGTCGGAAGAAAGCAGCAGAGTCCTATTTGGGATTACTTTGAATATGACTGTGTGTCAGATAAAAGCAAGTGCCCTGCAGTGGAAGGTGGTGAAATATGTGGACAATTTATTAAAGGGAAAAATCCCACGACATCAGGATATGGGGCATCTGGGAGTTGAGAGGGTGTTGAATCTTATAAGGCAGGGGTCCCCAACCCCTGGGCCGCAGACCGGTACCGGTCCGTGGGTCATTTGGTAACGGGCCGCACAGAAAGAATAAATAACTTACATTATTTCCGTTTTATTTATTATCTGAGTCTGAACGATGTTTTATTTTGAAAAATGACCGGATTCTCTCGGTTACATCCGTCTATGACTCACTCTTGACGCATGTCAAGACGCTTGTCTCGGTCACGTGATACGTTACTGCTAAGAATAAACCCACAAGCTAGCAAAATGAGTAAAAAAACCAAACGTCTCTGGAAAGTTTCTTGCGAAGGAGAAAAGGCCCAGTAAAGTTGCGATTTCACATTGGATTCACATTTATTATTATATTTAAAAAATACCCCAGTTTTTATGCCGGTCGTATCATTTTATTTTGTTGTATTTATCCGCTACACCTTAAAGGCTGGTCCGTGAAAATATTGTCTGATATCAAACCTGTCCGTGGCGCAAAAAAGGTTGGGGACCACTGTTATAAGGGACCGCTTTTACTGGCCTCACGTGCAGAGGGACGTGGAACACTACATCACCCAGGTATGTAGCTGTTTGAAAAATAAGCGACCAAATAAACCAACAAGAGCTCCGCTCACCAATATTGTGACCACATACCCATTTGAACTGGTCTCCATTGACTTCTTGCATTTGGAGAAGTGTAAGGGAGGATATGAATATATTCTAGTCATTATGGACCATTTCACACGGTTAGCCCAGGCCTACCCCTGCAGAAACAAGGCTGCAAAAACGGCTGCTGAAAAGATATATGGAGACTTTGGTTTGAGATTTGGATTTCCCACAAGAATCCATCACGACCAGGGAAGAGAGTTTGAGAACAAACTGTTCACCAAGCTGGAGGAATATAGTGGAGTCACAGGGTCCCGCACTACACCCTACCACCCACAGGAGAATGGGCAGGGAGAGCGCTTCAACAGGACGCTACTGGCTATGCTCAGAAACCTAACGGAGGCAGCGAAAGCAGACTGGAAGACTTCCCTGAACAAGGTGGTTCATGCTTTTAACTGTACACGAGTGAGGCTACTGGCTATGCTCCCTATTTCCTGTTGTTTGGGCGAAATCCAAGACTCCCGATTGACGTCATGTTTGGTTTAACAGCTAAAAATCAAAGCTCCTCCCACCAAAAGCATGCGGCGGAATGGAGAGTCCGAATGGAGGAGGCATACAGATTAGCCTCAGAATCTGCCTACAAGGAAGGGGTGTGAGGGAAAACATTCTACGACAGGAAGGCCTACGGTGTTGACCTAGAACCTCAAGGCAGAGTGTTAATTTGCAATATGAATGAGAAAGGAGGGCCAGGGAAGCTGAGATCATTATGGGAAGAACAAGTATATGTGGTAACAAAGAGGAAACACCCTGACAGTCCGGTGTATGAACTGAAGCCTGAGAATGGCCAAGGACGAATTAGAATAATCCACCGGAACTTGCTATTGCCATGTGACTTCCTACCTTTAGAAAAGGAAAAAGGTACCTAGTGAACCTAGAAAGGTTAAAAAGAGGACAAATCATCAAAAACAAAAGGACAAGGAACAAGAAGAGAACTCAGAAGATGAGGACACCTGGAGATGCATCATCGGACATACGCCACGCAAGGAGGTCAAGGGTCATTTGAGTACAGACGCATCCCGGTTGGATCCAGAAAATGGAGTGGCTAGAGATGAGCATCTGATTGGGGAGAATTACACAGAACAACTAGTATCACCAGATGAAAAGTGGGCAGGAGCAGCACAGGGAAATACTAGGTCCTCAATCGGAAGATGAGCCATCTGGGGACAATGACCAAGAGGAGGCTGACCATTCACCTGTCCAAGAAAAAAAATATCCTTTGAGAATAAGAAAACAAAAGAAGTTGTTTACTTACCATAGATATTGGGACAGCCTACGATGGCTGATCGATAGGAAACATGTATTTGTTCTTTATGTTGTATAAATAAGTTGTGTTCGTAATGGGTCTATTATCTGTAAAGGGAAGAAGTTACAATTAATATTGTTTTAGCGCTAGGCACCTGACACTTGCTTACATCGACAGGGTTTACATCACAGTATAAATAGGAAGATGCTAGACTATCCTGTTGTTAAAGTAACTTACTCAGTAACGATACAGATACCCGCGCTAAAGGCGGAGGTGGATTGTCATCGTGCACAATGACAGCTACTACATACCTATGGCATAAACAGGAGATAAAATGCTATATGGGTTACTGGTTACAGTACAGTATTGTTGGTCTGACTCCTACTTGGTTATAGTTTATGTATATACCTCTGTGGTGTAATACTGCAAGATTTCTATTGTGGTCCAGAAAGTGCAGGATGTCGGGTCGCCATTACATTGTGGAGGGGAGGGTGTGAGGAAACTGTTAATAAGAAGACCCCCCCCCAATATTATTTTGGCTATTGGTATTGACGGTAATCAGTAAGACTGGAGGCTTGTAATTTTTATTGTTATAATTATTGAACAATTACCATTGAAATATTAGTCGTGATGAGAGACGGAAAGAATACTTGGTACTTATACCATTAGAGGGCGCTGATGACCAGTGGTAAGAGGAAAACACCTGCGAACGCACAGAGCTAGAACATCACTGCTCGGGGTATTGAGCTGCACTGGCACAGCGTGTGTTATGGTCTCTCACGATTAATATGAACGAATACTTACAAAACATGACACTAGAGAACTTGCTGGGGAAAACATCTGGGAAAATGCACTGCCCCCTAATAAACTATCTAAAAAATACTAGAATAAGTGAGAGACTTTAGTAATCTAGTAGGAATATCTAGTATATAGTTACTTATCTCTTTATTTTCTTTTACTTATGTAGTATTGTTTTGGTGTTATTATTATTACTTTTTATTTATTCATTTTTCCATTTTATTTTATTTTCTGCCGATCTACTGCCCAAACTCCAGTCCAGTAGGTGGCGGTAATGCACCTTTAGCTGGTTTGCCAACCACCATTAAAACAAAAAGAAGAAGAAATAATACTTGGTATTCATACCATTAGAGGGCGCTGATGAGCAGTGGTAGGGGAAAAACACCCACGAACGCACAGAGCTAGAACATCACTGCTCGGGGTGTTGAGCTGCACTGGCGCAGCGTGTGTTATGGTCGCTAATGATTAACATGTCTTGTAATTAATTGCAGAACATAAAGACAATGGTGAGCAAATAAAGAAGCTACATTACATACACCTGAAGAACCTGCCAGTAATAGTTATAAACACATTTATAAGCTTCATCACCTTTTTCTCTAAAGGCAAAATCACTCTGCTGGTATTTTTCAACTCTGATGAAATATAAAAAACAAAGTCAAAAATGGTCAATCAGAATATTCACCTGGATAAAACAACAAGTGTTTCATTAATAATAGTCATTAGTTCATACAGATTTACTAACGTGTTGGTACATGAGAGCTTTTGTGTGTTAAAATGAGTCACCGCCTATACTGGTGTACAAGTAAAAGTGCAATCAGACCAGTCTGAAAGCTCACATAGACCAGGAAGACGTCTTTTTAAAACAAGTGCACAATTTAATTACTACGGATCCAGAGGATCAGAGAAGAGAAGAAACAGGACGAGTTTTGAAAAAGAGAAGAGTAAAAGGTATGTACTTTAATGTTTTTTCATATTTCAGGAGTTGGGCCAAAATTTTGGTTTATTGGTTTATTAAACCGAACTGAGTAGCGGTGTTAGATAAAGATGTATTTCTGTGCCAAGGGAAAAAGTGAGAAATTAAATTTTATGCTCAATAAACAAACTTGATAGTTAAGATTAATGAAACATTTAAAAGTGTTCTTTTGTCTGTTACAAGAATGTTACTGAGTGAGGTGCAAACATTCCTACTAACACCAGGAAGTAAGAAACTATAAACTACAGTTACTGACTGAGACCTGTGAGAATGCTCAGTAAATGGCTGTGATTTATTTTTTTAACCATATAATGTGTGTCAGTGTGTGAACTGAATATTGATTTGTTTCTGGAAGGGTTAAAAAGGAGAAGGAAAGAGGACATAGTTGAATCTTTATCATCACAACTACGACAAGGCAGAAGGAACAACATGGATACACCTACTGACTGTAAGTTACACAGTTTATACTCGAATAGATGTGAATTTAACTATATATCAGTTTCTAAATCAGTGATGACTTCAGAAAACCTAATGTGAATCCCAGATAAACCTTAAAGACTTCAGTTCACTTCAAGCTAGTTAAAGCAGATTTCTGTTTATTAAATTAAAAGGTTTTCAGAAACATGGTTAAGAAGAAAGCACTGTGCTCTGATGGGATGGTGTCTTGTACTAGAGGTGTTTGTTTATATATAGATTAGGGCTGTCAACATTAACGCGTTAACGCATGCGATTAATCAAATAATTTTAACGCGTTATTTTTTTTAACGCAAATTAATCATTTGACCATCAAGTTTGACCCCAACTTCTTCGTTATGGTAGTGCGGATGGGTACCTAGCTTTGTGTGATAAGGGCACGGCAAACGCAAGTAATATGATGACAGAGGAGACGTGTCCACTCAGCTGAACGGCAAGTTTCGTTATAAAAAGCTTCCAGATGGAAATTTTGATAAAATCAGAGTTGTGTGCACTTATTGCAGTGACGAACTGTCCTTCCACCGAAGCACGACAAGCTCGAAGTACCATCTTCGGGCAAAACCCATTTTTGCTGATGTTAGCGAAGATGCTAGTGCTGAGACAGGATCAACGAGTCGGGCTCGTCAAACGACACTGGCGGAGTGCAGCCGGGGCAAGTTTGTCAACAAAGCAACAACAGCAAAGCTAACTAGTGCAGTCGTTAAATGGATCTATTGTTACGAGAATACATGAACTGTACGACGTTGAAAAAGTAACAAAAGTGAGGCAGTTGGCAGAAGGTACTTTTATTGTACTTACTGGAGACCACTGGACATCAGTAAGTAACCATAACTACCTCAGGTGACAACTGGCATGACAACTGGCAGCTGCGCTCATTCACTTTAGGAGTGTTAAAAACAGAAGAAAGGCATTTTGCCGAAGCATGCGCTAGCCAGTTTTTCAAAATTGCAAATGAGTGGGAGATAACGGGCAAGGTCACAACTATAGGATTACAGTTGCATATGATTTAATATGATTTACGCTGAAAGGAGTCTACCATTCGAGCATGTGCCATGTGTAGCGCATATGATACAAAGGGTGATCACCGTGGCTTTACGGGACAGCGGATTTGACCGCGTTTTAGCCAAGTACTGTTAAATACTAAGACGCTTCAGACACAGTCCCGCAAACACAGCAGAGCTGAAAGCTCAACAAGCCTCTCACGGACTAATAGAAGAGTCACTCGTCCAGGATGTACGAACGCACTGGAATTCAACTCTTGAAATAAGGTGGATTCAACACAACAAAAAGTCAACTGAAAGCATCGCTGGCACAGCAGAAGCACAACTTCCGCCATGCTAACCTCAGCTGAATATGACAGGTTGGCAAAGTTGGAAACGGTGCTGGGGCCTTGCAGGTAATATGATTTCTCTGTCTTCTCCAATTTTACTGACTGTAATAATGTTGGTTGAACGTTCGATATTCGCAGATAAGCGGAAATTAAGGGACCATCTCTAAAGTCACATACGACATTGTTAAACATGTTTCTAACTTCAATAGCTTTTGAAGGGAATGCCTTAGTCATATAACCAACTGGAAAGTGCTCATCTAGGTGTCAGCTATAATGCACACCTCTTAGATTTTTGATATTTAACAAAATAAACTATTAAATCATATGTAAATATTGCCATGTATTTCACTACAGAATGGGCCCAGACACAAAATATACCATTATTTAAAGCTCAATAGCATTTGAAGGGAATGATTTATTCATGAAGCCAACTGTAAACTGTTCATCTAGGTGTCGGGTATGAAGCACACCTTTTACATTTTTAATATTTAATAAAATAAGCTATTAAATTACATGTAAATTTTATAGTTTATTTTATTAAATATCAAAAATCTAAAAAGGTGTGCATTATAGCTGACACCTACATGAACACTTTACAGTTGGTTATATGACTAAGTCACTCCCTTCAAATGCTATTGAAGTTAGAATCGTGTATAAAATGTCGTATGTAACTTTAGAGATGGTCCCTTAATTTCCGCATATCTGCGAATATTGAATGTCCAACGTCAAACCACCTTTATGCCAGTATTTTACTGATAAAAATAAGTCATTTGTAAGTCATCTAGACATAATTTAAGGCCTATAGCCTAAATGTGAATTAAAACTGTAGTCATTAAGTCAACTGTGTGGTGCTCTGTTTGCACTGTAGGTACATCACTGAGCTCCTAGGTGGTGAAAAGTATGTATCCTGCTCCGTGGTGCTACCTGCACTATGTCATCTCCTGCGTACAGTGGGGGTCTCTGATGTTGACCCTGCCTATACAGCGCGCTTCAAGGCTGCATTCACAAAGGACCTCAACGGGAGAAAGGAGAACTCAAACCTGTGGTGGTTAAAGGTGGCAACCCCTCTAGATCCTAGGTTCAAAAACCTTATGTGTTTGCCCAGAGCAGAGAGGGGACAGGTGCGGCAAAAGCTGAGCGAGATGCTGAAGGATGGAAAACCTGCACCACAGACCTCTGGAGAAAAAGTGGAGCCAGAGGCACCAAAGAAGAAGACGGCCCTGCTACTCATGGGATCAGAGTTGGAGTCTGATGAAGAGGTACTATCCACAGATAAATCTCTAGAGAGGTACAAGGCAGAACCCTGTGTCAGCATAGAAACATGTCCACTACAGTGGTGGTCATCACAAGCAGGTACATATGGTAAGCTGGCCCATATTGCAAGAAGGTACTTGGCTACACCTGCATCAACACTGCCATGTGAGAGTCTGTTCTCTTTGGCAGGCCACGTTCTGCAGAAGAAGAGGTCAGCTTTATCAACTGAAAATGTGAACAAGCTAGTCTGCCTGAGCAACTGGTTGAAAGAAGTCTGCCTGAGCGACTGGTTGAACTGGTTCACCCTGTCTCTTCACAGACATCATGGCTTTAGATTTCTAAAATAGGCCTACTTATTGTTGCATTCATTTTAGTTGACGTTACTATGCAAAACATTTACAAGTAAGCTATTTGTGACTTTGTAGCAGACATTGCTTTGTAACAGTAGTTGGTTTCTGCTAAATATGTCTGCAGTTCAAATGGGTGCCTCAGCAATTTAAGAGATTGTTATTGAACACTTGTTAAACATGTTAATGTTTGCGATAATAAAACTGAAGAATCTGTTTCCTTAAACCAGTGTCTCATGCATTTATTTATTTCAATACTGCACGTTCACAAGTAAATCCTAGTATTTCAAATTTGTGATTAATCGTGATTACCGTAATTTCCGGACTATAAGCCGCTACTTTTTTCCCACGCTTTGAACACTGCGGCTTAAACAATGATGCGGCTAATTTATGGATTTTTACAGGCTAACGAGCTTACCAATGAAATTACCGAACAGGTCACAGTCGACCAATGAAACTGTTCGAATTAAATCAAACGCACTCACACTAAATTCCTCAGATCAGTCATTTTGCGCTTCATGCACACACCCTTATCATGGAAAACACACGAAGAAATGCATATGATGCAGCTTTCAAGTTAAAGGCAATCGATCTGGCTGTTGAAGAAGGAAATAGCATGCGAGGAGCAACTTTTGCTCAAGTCTGCCAGTGGATCCTAACAGTGTGGAGCAGTGTCAAAAAATCTATCACCAGCGGGTTTCGAAAGGCTGGACTGCTGTGTGATGAAGAGGACAGCACGAGCTCAAGGGCGAATTTGCCTCGAGACGTAAGTGACATTGAGAGCGACAACAAAAGAGAGACTGAGGAAGTGTGTGACGAAGTACCGGTAATTCTGAGGCTGTTCAATTCCGACACTGAAGAAGACGACTTTAGTGGTTTTAGTGCGCAGGAGGAAGATGAAGATAGCGATCAATGACTTTTCCTGGTAGGCAACTGTATTTTTTATTTTTTTAACCAGCCGTGTTACAGGCACTGTTCGGAATAAAGCATTTACAGTACGTATTTAATTAAAAGTTAAAAAAAATTTCTGTGTAACATCTTTCTGTGTACATATCTCATGTTTACAACATGGACACCTGCGGCTTATAGACAAGTGCGGCCTATATATGTACAAAATTTTTTTTCTTTTTAAAGTTAGTGGGTGCGGCTTATATTCAGGTGCGCTCAATAGTCCGAAAATTTCAGTAATCACAGCCCGTGACTGTGATTAACTCGATTAAATTTTTTAATCGATTGACAGCAGTAATATAGATATATATAATCATTATAAGAGCCATTATGTTGTATTCAATGTCTGTTGTAATTTCATTGCTTAACATTGGGTGCAGTGTGCATCTAATTAGTATATAGGTAGCCAGAGAGTAAGAGAAGGCAGGTGTGTAATGGAGGGAAGTAGAACAATTTTTGACCGTGTCAGGACAGGTGCAGGTGGAAGCAAGCTGGTGGGATTACTGTATGTGTGCATTGGAACTGCGAGTTTAAACTGACATGTACGAGCTTTGTGATAAATAAAGTGGATAAAAGCAGTACTAGACTAGAAGCGTGTCTTGTTCAGCTCTCACACGAAGGAAAGAACGCTACAACACCTCTAAGTGGCAAGATTGTCATTTGTCACTACAATCCTAATCAGTTCCTTCCTGCTCCGTTTGGGCAAACCTAACCTCTCTTGTAGATATTTATGTTTGTACATGCTCATGAGATTTCCTAATGAACTTAGTTGGTTCTGTTTCTCGCAATATAAATAGTCATTTAATCCAAAGGGAGTCCAAGGTAAAAACAACCTGCTCCCATGACTTTGTGTTGCCCCACAGGATCCCAGTCCTGATGCACACTTCTAATACACACCTCATATTGAAGTAGAGAATTTTGTCAAACAAATATGGTCAAGATCAAATTTTCCTTAACCTATAAAATACCTTTGAGCTCCAACACTTTGTGTGAATGATGTGTGACTAGGAGGAAAAAGGTTACTGAATATTTGTTTTATAAAATTGTCTAAATTAATACTTTCTTGTTTTGGGGTTGTTATTTAACATTTTTTATAGTATAATTTTTTACGATTATTTTTCTTAATCTGTCCACCAGTTGCAGGTGAATCCAGCAGCCTCCTGACTGAAGAGCAGTTACAGTGTTCTATCTGTCTGGAAGTGTTCACTGATCCCGTCACCACTACATGTGGACACAACTTCTGCAACAGCTGCCTCAAACAAAGCTGGGATACGCGTCAACATTATTATTGTCCATATTGCAAAGAGAAATTCACCAAGAGACCTGAAGTCAAGATTAATATAACACTGAGAGAGGTTGCAGATCACTTCAAGAAGAAAACAGTCTCAGATAAGTCTCAGGTTCTTTGTGACTTCTGCACTGATGTGAAGCAGGAGGCCTTGAAATCCTGTCTGGATTGTGGTGTGACTCTCTGTTCATCTCATTTAGAGTCTCATAATAATGTTCCAAAATATAAGAAACACAAAGTAATAAATGCAGTGGAGAACCTGGAGAAATACATTTGCCAGGAGCACGAGAGACCTCTGGAGATGTTCTGCAGAGACGATCAGAAGTGTGTGTGTCAGTTCTGTACTGTGACGGACCACAAGAATCACAATGTTATTCCATTAGAGGAGGAGAGTGGACAGAGGAAGGTGAGACACCAACATCAGTGTTAAATATTCTTATGAAGAATGTAAATGAATTCAAATTTAGAAGATAAACGGTTGTGTGTTTTTGATTTCTGTGCACAGAGTCAGCTGGGGAAAACACAGACGGAGCTGCAGCAGATGATCCAGGAGCGACTGAAGAAGATCCAGGAGATTAATCACTCAGTAGAGCTCAGCAAAGTGGGTCAAACATGATGTAGTTCATATCTGCTGCATTTTGTACTTTATGTTTAGTTTTGTAGAATTTAAGGAAGTGCACATCTTCACTGTTAGTTGATGAAAGTGAGATGTTCTTCCTTCTTTAGAGAAACACAGAGAAGGAGAAATCAGACAGTATTGAAGTCTTCACTGCTCTGATTCGCTCCATTGAGAGGAGTCAGACTGAGCTGCTGGAGGTGATGGAGGAGAAGCAGAAAGCAGCAGAGAAGCAGGCTGAAGGACTCATTAAAGAGCTGGAACAGGAAATCGATGAGCTAAAGAGGAGAGACACTGAGCTGGAGCAGCTCTCACACACTGACGATCATCTCCACCTCCTACAGGTCAGTGTTCCTCTCTCAATCACTCAACCACAATGCAGAACATCACAGAACATCAGCTGAGGGATTTCTCCTCTCTCCTGTTCTACTGTAGATTTATCCGTCACTGTGCATCGCTCCACACACCAAGAACTGGACTGAGATCAGGATTAACACGGAACTGAGTGTGGAAGCTCTGAGGACGGCTCTGTCTCAGCTTCAGAAGACTCTGAATGAGAAACTCAGTGTAACTCTGAATGAGAAGCTGAAGGAAAAAGGTGAGAAACTGAGAAGTCTATAACAAGGGAATTATTTTGTTAGAGACCGTATGAAAAGTTATTGATTAGTTTCTTGGTTTATTGATCGATGAATGAAAGTAAATTTGTGTTAATGATTTTTGTAGCCTTGTTGTAGCTTTCTAATTCTAAGTCTACATTAAAAGCATATTTTCTTTAATAAGTGTCGTCTTGTGTTGTAATTAGTCTCCACAGAACTGAAGAGGATTCAGCAGTATGCAGGTACACTGCAGTTTCTGTTTCCTATGGTGTGTGTGTGTGTTATATATATATATATATACACACATACACACACACACACACACACACACACACACACATATATACACACACACACACACACATACATACACACACACACACACATACATATACACACACACATTTCCACTATTTATGCCCAATACATATTTAAATATTCCACAGATCTGCTTATAAAATGATAATTATTGTGATATACTAGATTATTAATTATTGTTATTTATCTGCATTCTCATCACATACTGTGTGTTTCTCTCAGTGGATGTGACTCTGGATCCTGATACAGCTAATCTCTATCTCATCCTGTCTGATGATGGAAAACAAGTGACATGTGGAGACACAAAGCAGAATCTCCCAGACACCCCGAAAAGATTCACTTTTTATGCAAATGTCCTGGGAAATCAGGGTTTCTCCTCAGGGAGATTTTACTATGAGGTGCAGGTCAGTGGGAAGACTGAGTGGAGTTTAGGAGTGGTCAGAGAGTCTGTTAACAGGAAGGGGAAATTTGAGACATTTAAACCTCAGGATGGATTCTGGACTGTGGTTCTGAGGAACGGGAATGAGTATACTGCTCGTGATGATCCCTGTATCTCCCTCTCCCTGAGAGAGAAACCCCAGAAGGTGGGCGTGTTTGTGGTTTATGATGAGGGTCTGGTCTCCTTTTATGACATCGAGGTCATGTCTCATATCTACTCTTTCACTGGTCAGTCTTTCACTGAGAAACTCTATCCATACTTCAGTCCTTGTTTGAATGATGGAGGTAAAAACTCAGCACCACTGATCATCTCTCGTGTGTAAAATTTACCCCTCACAAAATCAGTAGTGTATGAAAAGTCCAGAGTGAAAGATATTTTTTTCAAAACAGATATCACTACATGAGTAATGATCATGAATTTTAATATCATGTTAGGGTTATCTGGAGTGCATTGTGCAGGTCTATTAAAAATGGAACAATGTATAATAAACCTTGAATTCACCTTTTTGGTAGAGAAATCATTTAATAAAAAAAACATTAATTTTGTTAGTTGAAGTGTGTATCCTAACATTATTCTACTGTGAGAATATACTGTGTGTGTGTTTGCATTTATATTTATATATAGTTTTAGGATAGAACATTGTGTGCATGTTTTTTTGCCTCATTTCCATGAAAGGAGAAACTACCTGCATTATGTCTAATTATGTTCTATAACATGTAAAATGGGTACATGAAAGGAACATTCTAAAAGCAACTCATGTAAACACCTTAATCACATTATTATCTTACTCAGAGTAAGGTCAATAATTAGATTAATGCTGTCCATGTAAACGTAGTCAGTAGCTGCGTTTACATGGACAACAATAATCCACTCTTAATCCGATTAAGACCATACTCTAATTAAGAAACTACCATGTGAACAGCAATTTTTACTTACCTTAATCTAATAAAGGTCATAATCGAAGTAAGCAATAATCTAATTAAGACAGGTGGAGTACTCCTGTTTTAGTCGCATTATGGACGTGTAGTAGTGACATGTAAACACCTTAATCACATTATGAACGTCGTGTGGGAGTTTTCACCGCATTTTGTGACAGGACACGATCACACACGGCAGTTTTATGTTTTACGGCGAACAAGAGAGTTCGGCTGTGTCCAAAATCGCATACGTTCCTACTATAGGCCCGTAGTGGGGAAAAATACATGTATCTCGGCTTTTATATAGACGGTAACTATGCGATTTGGGACACACCCACCGCTTCAAGCAGTTGTCTATTAGCACGTACAGCATGACAAATAATTAACTGCACTTAAAGCGTTCGTAAAAAAAATAAATAAAAACACCCAAAACTGTATACGGTACCATAATGAAGACGAACTGTATGTTGATACGTGAAATTCTGAAGGGACGTCGGACGGCGTGGCGCGGTGACGTAATGACGCGGGCTGTTAATCTAATTATGTTCTAAAACATGTAAAACGGGAACACGACAGGAGTATTCTAAAAGCGACTCATGTAAACACCTTAATCACATTATTATCTTAATCAGATTAAGGTCAATAATTAGATTAGTGCTGTCCATGTAAATGTAGTCAGTGTCTGTTGTAATTTCATTGCTTAACATTGGGTGCAGTGTGCGTCTAATTAGTATATAGGTAGCCAGAGAGTAAGAGAAGGCAGGTGTGTAATGGAGGGAAGCACAACAATTTTTGACCGTGTCAGGACAGGTGCAGGTGGAAGCAAGCTGGTGGGATTACTATGTGTGTGTGCATTGGAACTGCGAGTTTAAACAGACATGTACGAGCTTTGTGATAAATAAAGTGGATAAAAGCAGTACTAGACTAGAAGCGTGTCTTGCTCAGATCTCACGCGTCGGAAAGAACTCTACAACATCTCTAAGTGGCAAGATTGTCATTTGTCACTACAATCCTAATCAATTCCTTCCTGCTCCATTTGGCCAAACCTAACCTCTCTTGTAGATATTTATGTTTGTACATGCTCATGAGATTTCCTAATGAACTTAGTTGGTTCTGTTTCTCACAATATAAATAAATAGTCATTTAATCCAAAGGGAGTCCAAGGTAAAAACGAACTGCTCCCATGACTTTGTGTTGCCCCACAGGATCCCAGTCCTGATGCACACTTCTAATACACAGCTCATATTTTGAAGTAGAGAATTTTGTCAAACAAATATGATCATGATCAAATTGTCCTTAACCTATAAAATACATTTGAGCTCCAACACTTTGTGTGAATGATGTGTGACTAGGAGGAAAAGGGTTACTGAATATTTGTTTTATAAAATAGTCTAAATTAATACTTTCCTGTTTTGGGGTTGTTATTTAACATTTTTTATAGTATAATTTTTACAGTTATTTTTCTTAATCTGTCCACCAGTTGCAAGTGAATCCAGCAGCCTGCTGACTGAAGAGCAGTTACTGTGTGTGCACAGGTCTACCTGCTCCCCTTGGGCCAAGGGGAAATAGATCAAGGCTCTTTGGCTGAGTCTCTCTAGGTTGCAACCTCTATATCTACATAGCTATATAGCTACAACCGGGCTCTATATCAAGTGAGGTTGGCTCGCCATCCAGTACTGGAAGTTTCTCCAAGGATCTCCAGAATCTCCACTAGTAACCGCGATCACTCAACATCTGAATCCAACAATAAAACCTGACCTATATGGAATAGGTCAACATAAAATTATCTTACAGCTAACACTATTGACATTGCTGTCATAGGCTAAGGCTAGTATCAACAAACTCAATAAACTCATTCAAAATACATTGAATAGCCCTAAATGTATGAATGAGGTGCATGAAAAACAGCTCTCCGTTAGCATTCACTAATATTAATGTCTCGACAGACGCTAGGCCTCAAGGGCGCAACGGTTAATACACACGATTTAACACTCGACGTAAAACACAGTTACAAAACATAACTCAACAGAGCTACTCCACTCACCAGGGGTAGCAGTCCAGAATACCATGAAATATCCCGTTTTACCATTAAATACACTTCTAGTATGCTAACAGGGATAATACACTTTAGCCGTTAGCTTACATTTAGCTTACAGCAGCACAGGGCACGGTTGCTAGCGCTGTTTACATTGAGGTCAATGGGCATAAAATGGCGGACATTAGCATATAGGTTAGCGGAACAAAAACTCACCAATGCAATGGAATGGCACGTTAGCTTGAGCATGCCCTCCAAATTAGACTCTCTTGTGGTATTCCACAGTGTGATTGAAAGTCCAGTTTTGACAAATGTTTTAGCTTATATATAATCTTCCATTTTTGCAGTCAGGGCAAAAACTAAAAACAAACGGACTGATGCGGTGCACTTGACTTTTTAGCTAGCATATTACCCACAATGCCATTTGTCTGTAATACGTGAAGAACAATAGCAGAACAAGCCCGTATGCTCACACACGCCCCCTTCAGTGAGGCAGAGGTACTGGCTGCCTCCCCTCCTGCTTTTTCACTGCGGCGTTATGTCAGATCAGCAAGACTAATATGTTATACACATACGTGAAATACATGACATAGACTATGGAATGTGAGGACATATAATAAAAGTGTATACAAACATTACATTGTGACATACAGAGAGATCAATTGCACGTGCTCAAGTTGAGAAAAAAAAAAAAAGAGCAGCTCAACCCAGTTTGTGAGGCATTGCGCAATCGGAGAGGAGGCTCAGCTTGTCGCTTCCTCTCTTCGCATCTTTCCCCCTTATTTGAACAGGAAAATACACAAATTCAGTGATATTGACTATAAAAATCATTGGACTGATTGGAATCATACAAGATTGACATTTCTATCACAGATCAGTGGACAAATATATATATATTTTAATCATTATTTGTTTTTTACATTTCATGATGACACAGGGGAGGCACTGCCTCCCCGGCCTCCCCTGACCTCACGTCACTGGAGTCTCTGCATCTGAGGCTGTATATCCGAAGCTGTACATTTGTGGCTATACATCTGAGGATCTCCCTCTGAGGCTGTTTGTCTAGGACTGTACATCTGTGGCTCTGCATCTGAGGATCTACGTTTGCGGCTGTGCACGTCTGAAGTGTGGGGGCGGTCAATCTGAGGCTCTGAGTTCAAGGCTTTACATTTGAGGCCCTTCCTTTGAGTTTGCTTTCTGTGTTTCTGTTACTCTCTTATTTGGCTCATGTGAGGTCATTTTAACCATTTTATGTTTGTACATTAATGAGATTGGTTAGAACCGCACAGTGGGCGTGTGTGAATATTCAGTTTTCATACCGCTAATGTATATGGTACATTATATCGAACAGCGCAAAACTTTTAAAAATCCCTATTTAGTAGATTGACATTTATGACATTGTGGAGTTTTTCCTTAACTTTCCAAACATGACAATTACTTAGAAACTCAGCTTGAAAAACAAATTAAAAAATGCTACCTAGGTAGTAAGCGATTATAATATCTTCTTGTTATTTGAATGAATTTAGCCAATTTTAAGTCGGTATGGTATCGTTAGGGAGCAACGAAAACTAGGCACAACTGTGAATTTAATAATAAGTGATGTTTGTTTCATAATTTTGAGTAGTCAGATCGTTGTTTAGTTTATGTTCTTATTTTAGCTATCTTATACCAGTGGATTTTTTTACGTGCCTGGATTTTGTTTAATTTCATTTTTGGAAATGCCAAAGTCTTAAATCATACTTTAATAATCAGATATTTAAACATGGCACTAATGCTAGACCCAGTAATGCTACATTCAGTTCATTCCAACTTATTTTTATTCCAAGTTAGGTAATAATTTTGTTACACACACACACACACACACACACACACACACACACACACACGTGTTTTACCATGATAAGATATCTTTTTGCCGTAATCTTCCACCGCTGCTATCGAGACCGCCTCTTTCTGAACTGAAGGCAGGGGTATTGATAATTTTTTTTTTTATTGTGCATGTTAAACAGTGTGATGTGTTGAGGAATTGATTATTGGCACACGTCTACTGAATAGCAAGGATCGTTAAGTCTTTAACGTGTTATAGTTTACTCCGGTGTAACTGCAAACAATCTGAGAAAGGGAGAAACTCGTCAGCTACTAGAATGCAGACTTGGTCCAAAAATGTACACACTCTCCACAAACACTCTCAAGTGCCTGAGGAGTGTTTACTCGCTCCAGCCTTCAGAAGGTAAACTACCTACAGATTCGCTTTTGAAAGACTTTCACAGGCATATCAAACATTTGTTTATATTACACTCGTATTAATTTGGCAGATTTTTTTTTTCTTAATCCGAAGCAACCACCACTTCTTTGTGTTTGTATTTCACAAATTTCCTTACCACATCTTACAAGAGCTGCACGATAATCACAACAATCCTATACAATAGGCACATCCTTTTCATTAACATAATCTCAATGAAATATCTACTCTGTCTGTATACTTTTACACGCAAACAAAACAACTCAAGCTGATAACTTTATTGCCGATTCACTTTATACCACACCACCGTCGAATTCTCCATAACATGCTCTAATAGGTTAACGTTTCTATAGCAACAACATACACAGGGAATTGTATGTTATTATATTGTATAAATGTAATTGTAGTCCATTATACTGTACCATGCTATTTATAATAACATACTTTTGTTTAATTATTATGTAATTTTTTGTAAAGATTTAATTAAAAGGGGTTTTAAAAAAAGGTAATTAAAGCATGCGCGGTAAAGATCCAGCGGAATCGTCTGTCCACGATCACCTGCCCAATTTGCACTGCGCATGCGTGGTGAAAATGGAGGGGGGCACTTCCGTCCATCATCATTGCAACACCTGATCCCTAGGTGGCGGTAATGTACAATTCAGCACAGAAGAAGAAGAAGAGGAGGAGACGAGTGTTAATGGTGTTTACTGGTCATCTGGAGAGTCGCGGCCATCTTGCTGCGGGAGCTTAGAAGGTACTGCTCAACGGTTTTATTTATCTATTCGTTTAAACTTTACACTTTAATATCGGTTAAAATCTATGTGTATGTTTGGCTTTTCCTCTAAAAACGAGTGTTTCGAGAGTTAGCATTTCTTATTTCTGCTCTCCAAACAAAAAAAACATCCAAACGAACGGCACTCTAAAAACAACAGCGTTTATTATATTTAAATCTGTGTTTAGTAGTTATTTGATTTTAAATGGTCAAGTTGTTTATTTTCTGTGGGAGATTATGTAAAATTTGCATATAAAGCAGAAGGGCTTGCATGTGCCTTTACTAAATTCAATAACTTCACTTAAAAAAAAATGTTTAGTAGTATATATTTTATTGTTCATGCTTTAAGGCCTGTTCAGACTGGGGCGTTTTTTTGTGTTCGCACCCACGCGTTAAGAGGAAAGTATGCTTTCACGCTAGGAACAGTGTACAGTAAGCGCGATACACGATTTTTCTAACCACAGGTTGCACATGCGCATTTCTTTCTTATGCACCATTTACTTCTTCCACAAGGTGGCGACAGTGACCTAGGGCCGTTGATTCTCATAGTAGTTGAAGAAAAAAACGGAAGAGACGGAAACTGGTGCAGGTTAGAAAGTCCCCGCGATTGTATAGTTCTAATCTTACTAGAATCTTCTAATTAGGTGCTAATCGTGGTGAGAGGTTGCCCAAGCATTGTTATTCGTGTTGTTGTGACTGTTCTTCGTTGTCGTCCTTTACACCAGTAGACCTGCTTTACTGCTCTGTACTGACTCTTGTAGGCCAGGAGCGGTAGTGCAAGTTGTCGTAATGCGCATGCGTCGATCTCCTGTGTACGCGTACATGTCAACCGGAGGTTACTTTGAAAAGCTGTGCGTACGACTGTGCGCATACGCTAGCGTGCGCGTAAAAAAAGCGAAGTATACAAGAAGACCCAGATTATTTTATTTAACTTATTTGTAAGGCAACTATTGTTGTGCCCAAAATGTTAATATTAACATGAACCTTTTTGATCGCATGTACATCAGAAATCTCCACAAGCTTATCTTTACTCTGAGGATTACGCCAAATGCAGTTGTTGCCATAGTCAATGATATAGCCACGCTTAGTTATAATGTCTGAACCTAATATACCGCGACCATCACCAGTTCTACTGAGCCAGGGTTTGTCTTTGAAATCATCTTTGCCAGTTTGGAACGGCATATTTTTTGTCTGGGATGCAAGAGAAATTGTTCCGTCAAACCTTTCTAAAATTATTGTCTTTTTACCATTGTGTGGGGGGTTGTCGGAATGAAAAATTGTCAAGGAAGCAACAGTATCAACTAACCCACCATGGCATCGGCCTCCAACAGCGACATTTATGATTGGTCTACCGTGATTATCTCATGACAGGGGTGCTACATGTGAAATGGAGGCCTGTGATCCCTATGCTGAAGAAGACATGGCTTTAAAGCTCTGCTTCTCCATGTGAGCACGCAGTTCCTCATTCTCCTTGCTCAGTCTGTTTACTGTAGCCTGTAACTGGTTAAGTTCAATGTTAGGAGATATTCTCCTAAAAAAAACTTTGCATTCCCTAGAAATGTGTCCCTCTTTGCCACATGAATAACACACTGGGGGTTATCAGGGTTAGGAGTAGGTGGGCTCTCCTTTTTGTCTCCAGTAGCATGGCCCTCGTTTATCCAGGAAACCTTGCGACCTCCATTCGGATAGGGCTTTTAAATGCCTATTGCTGACACAGGATGAGAATTCTTTGAATTAGCATTACTGTTTTAAAACTGTCATTTTTGCATTCACATGCATTGCCACAGCAGAATGGGTGAGTGGGTCACACTTGCTAAGTAGGACAGATTTGAAGCTGACATCATCCTGAGTAATATCAGGATTACCACTGAACGTTTTAAACGTTTCTTCCATTCATTTTTTTTCACCATTGCATAAGTTAAATAGTCAGAATGTGCTTTTTACTATTTTGTCTTGCTTTTCAAAGAAAAAAATCAATTTCAAAATATTTATTTAACACTGAACATTTTTTTTTCATTCCAGCAGGCATAGGCAACCAACAAGGCACAATATAACTTTAAATAAATGAGTAAAATAAAAATATTTTGATGTGGTCATCTTTGAGCTCCCCTTGGATAGCCTATGTTAGGCCTATAACTAACTGCTGAAAGAATGTAACACACTGTAGCCTACAACAAAGTGCATTGACGAGTGCAAAAAATGGTTCTATTCGGTTCTATACGGCTGATTATATTGGGGATATATACCGCTCGCGTCCCTGTACACCTCGCGGAGTAGTATAGTAGATATTGGATTTGTCTGCCTGCCCTTAAATAAATACGTCTTTACCTGCTTCAATACTCTACTCCCTTGTCTCGCGACGTGACAAACAACAAGCGCACAGTAAACATCCGAAGAGCACGTAGCTCGTGCACGTAGCTCGTGCACGTAGCTCGTACATGCACACACCCCCTCATCGAGGTCGTGACATTCGCGCGTCTCACTCTGGTTGCTAGGCTATTTGGTCGCGTCATCAAACACGTCGTTGTTCAGTTAAATTTACTCTGCCTTTTCTTTTCGGCCTAACCCTAACCCTTTTTTTTTGCTATTTTCGGCCAAATAATTTCGCTTGCCGAACATTCGGTGCGTCCCTAGTCTGAATATTGCTCCAGGTTTTTCAAAAACTCTAAAGGATACTGTTTGATGGGTCAAATTTTCCAATATTCTTAATCACAGCTTCTAGTTTGTTTGGATTAAACCCTCTGACCATCGTATGTCATTGGCCCCTCCCCTTCTTCACTATTTTGCATGGTATTAGTGGAGTGAACTGGTGCAATGGGAAATCTAACTGTGCAGTCAGAGTACTGACTACTGCTAAATGGGAGAGAGAATCTCTCTTCCAAATCTCATCACCAACTTCCTGAAAACCTGAAACTCTGTTACAAATCATGGCACCCACTGATCTCTCACTGGTGTTTTTCTTAACTGTACTATTTATCAGAAATTGACAAGCAGCGCGTGCTTCATCCAACTCATGGGACAGTGTTTCAGTGGATGATCTAAGCATGCTATTGTTAGTTTTAATACATGTGATCTCCTTCTGCATTCTGATCTTTTCCTCGTTTCAGATCTTTTTACTTTTCAGTCACTTTATATGAGGCAAAAAACGCTTAAAGCGCATTTGCAACTTTTCCTTTTTTTATTTCTAGGCATTTTGGGATAATTTTCAAAGCGGGAGATGGCCCACTCATACAGCTTATCAGCAACATTCTCTATCCCGTCATACATTCCCTGTGAGCTGTGCTTGGTATTTAACGATCAGCTCTTCCATTCTCAAACCTTATTGAATTATGTACTGTAATTCAATAGCTATTCACCCTTTTTCAGTGACTACACGTTATCTAGCTACTTTAAGATATCCGTTAGTCTATTTATTCACAGCTCCAGTACATCTGATGTAAACAAACAAACCCTTGATCTCTGTGTTTCTTCGGGATAACAGCAGAGTCAGGAGACGCAGAGCGTTTGACATTGTTGTGACAAATGTTGATGCTCATAGCTCGACACTTTTTTTTTTTTATTGCTCTACAAGACACAAACTCCTCGTTTATTCCTTCCCTTTCCTCTTTTACTACCTTTTTTTTTTTTTTTTTTTTTTTTTTTTAACTTTTTGTTCCGATTGTCTTTTTCACTTATATAGCGCTTTTATCCAAAGCACTTTACACTTTGTCTCATTCACACACACACTCACACACCAGTGGTAGCAGAGCTGCCATGCAAGGCGCTAACTTGCCATCGGGAGCAACTTAAGGTTCAGTGTCTTGCCAAGGACACTTCGGCATGTGGAGTCATGCGGGGTCATGCGGGCCGGGAATTGAACCGCCAACCCTACGATTAGGGGACAACCCGCTCTACCACCTGAACCACAGCCGCCCATGTTTGGATAGAACTTTCTGGAACATGGAGCTAATGCTAACTTAATATGTTCTGTCAGAAAGCCCACACAGTTTGCAGCATGCTGTGGACCCAAACAAATTCTTCCACCTGCCCCCACTGTTAATTTCCCCACAGTCACCCCAAACACCACTTTCACCCCTGTTCTCACCACCACTTGACCAGCAGCAGCACATGGCTCGTTCACAGAGATGCTGCAGAACTGGCAGCCGACGGACGATATGCCATGTGAGTGTATTCTTCTGCTTTCTGATTGACTTTCTTTTGTAGGTATTAATTTTGTAGAACATGTTTCCTCACTTCCCTTAACACAGTGTTCTCTTGTAGTGTTGCCAGGCTGTTAGCCTTTACGAGGAGCCCCCAGTAATCATCAGAAGCAGGTAGGGCCAACCGTGACTTCCACTCAGCCATCTTACTGGAATTTGTATAGGTTAGGAATAAGACTGAGGATGGAGTTGTATAGTTTTGTAGTGTGTATCATTTGTAAATATTGTTAACTTCATCATAGCCATGCTGAGGGAGGTGTTGACTAAATTGGGGATGGTGCTGGACCAACAAACCACTGAGATTGCTTCAACTACAGGAGGTCCAGGTGCAGCCTTTGGATATTGAGGAAGATTTACTGCCCCTGCAAGACCACCCTCAACTGTGTAGTCTGGAGCAAAGGATGCAACAGAGCCCAGATTACAAGCAAAAACTGCTGAGAATTTTCTTTTTTCTTTTTTGTTAACAATTGCTTGCACAATTACACAGCGACTGAGAGCTTTTTTTTCTTTTTCTCAAAAGGACACACTCGTACTCAAAGCACAACACTGAACACAACTTTGATATAAGGGAACAGTTATGATCTAATCTTTGGTAGAGGAGGAAAACATGGAAAACACACAGGGCAGGGTAACTGCAGGAGTAGTGAGAAGCACTGACCCAGTTGACGAGGCAATACATGCTTATTAATTATTTATTCTTATACTATTGTATATTATTTTTGTTTTTTAAATCGGTTTCAGGTAAACTGGTTGGCGCCTATTGACGGGGCAGATGTGCTCAACTGCATGTGGCGCATATTGAAGAGGGTGATTGCTAACTCCCTGGAAAAGAACCTCAGCTGGAGGGGAGTCAATAGAAAGACTTCACTGGCCGCTCTCCAACTCGGAGAGGTCATGATTGGTAAGTATATCTGTTTACATAAAGAATTAGCTGTCTCTCTCAGATGATATGTAAGGGGTAATCCAAGGCTAGGTGTGCATTAAATGATTTTAATGCATGATGTGGAGGAAAAGAACCAGTCGTTCAAATCGTTTAATGCACACCTAGCCATGGATTACCCCACTTATACCATGGTCTTTGCACAATTAATAACGTTAAAGCTGTCATTGGTTTAGAAGTACAAACTTTAATTTCCGTTAGTTAGGTCATTAGATCTGGAATTTTGTGTGATATAAAGCAGACAGAGAGATGCAGTAGTGTGATAAAATTTAGAAATTATAATGATCTAACTGGCTGGAACTACCTGTGCAATAAACAGTTATAATGCACACCTTACAGCCAATCAGAATCCAGTATTCACACTGACCACAGTACAAGTGTAATAAATGCTTAAGATTCATAATGACCTTACACTATGTATTGCTTTATTCCAAAGCTGCAGTTCGTAGAAACCTCCTCACGTCTAATGCTGCTGAGATGGAGGTCAAGGGGACCATGAAGAGGTGGCTTCAACTGGCATCAGATCGAGAGTGTGGGCGCAAGAGAAGACTTTTGCAAAAGGAGGGTATGTAGAGTGTTTTAACTGTGGTGTGTTTTTTGCACTATTTGTTAAAATGTTCATAGTATAGTCTATTTTTAATTGTTTATAAAAGTCCTTGCTGTTTTTAAGTGGTTGAATTTTTGCGTGTTGGTAGCTGGGTGGGTATACAGTTGCGGTTGAAAGTTTACATACCCCTTGCAGAATTTATAAAATCTTAATACTCTTAACAAAATCAGATTGATCATAAAAATCCCATGATTTTTTATTTTGTCCTGTCCTGAATAAACTATTTCACATAACAGATGTTTACATATAGTCCACAAGACAATAGAAAAATCCTCCAGGTCCTGAATGTGACGGACCTGGAGGATTTTTCTGAAAAACAGTGGTCAGCTTAACTGCTCAGGACAAACAAGGGACTCATGAACAACTATCACAAAATATAAACACAGTCGTGGATCATCCAGGTAACGACACACAGTATTAAGAATCAAGCGTATGTAAATTTTTGAATGGGGTAATTTGTATAAATTCAGCTATTATCTTGTGCACTATATGTAAACATCTGTTATGTGAAAGTTTATTCAGGACAGGACTCAATAAAAAACACAGGTTTTTTATGATCCGTCTTATTTTGTTAACAGTATTAAGATTTTGTAAATTCTACAAGGGGTATGTAAACAAATGTATGTTCTCTATAAATGTCCTTGATGGTTTTTAAATGGTTGAATTTATTTGTGTGAGAATTTTTGTCTTTAAATATACCGTAAATATATTTACTTATTAAAATTATGTTAATAAATGTTCATATTGTAGTGTATTTGTTAATGTTTAATAAAAGCCCTTAATCTTATTAAATGGTTGAGTTTGTGTTTCCCTGCTAAAATGAAGTATGTTTGGCAGTTTCTGGGCCACATCTGGCCCGGGGACCAAGCCGACTCTCAACCAGATCTGTCTTACAGTGTCTGGGCCAGATCTGGGCTGGAGGAAATTGTATATGTCGGTTTTCAGTGTGAGGGCCAGTTTTGGGCCGGGGATCCAGGAATATATTGGGCCAGACAAATTTTGCTATCTGGGTTGGGTTCGTCAGAGTGAACCCTGAATAATATCAACACAGACTTTTTATACTGTTTCAAACCAGGTTTTCTGTAAATGAAGGACAAGGGCATATGGGGGGTCCAAGCCCCCCCCACAGTTACCAGTTTTTTATATATATATCCCCTTCTCTCTGTACCATGTTCTAAATATTCAAACATCCCAAGAAAGAAAATTTGCTGTTTTCTGAGACGATGAAGTGGCTCTTAAAAGAGCCTTTGTGTATATTAGACAGAGTTGTCATTTACGCGCGCTCTCCGTGAATACGGCGGGCCAGCTGAATATCCTTGGGCATGATGGTCACTCTCTTGGTCTGCGTTGTCTAGTTTTGACATATCAAAATCAATACATGGAGCTTCTGAACTGTTTAACAGTTATTATTATTAACTTTTTAAAGAACATACAAAACATTTCCATGTCAAGAATGGTGGGTAAGTTTACACTGAAATAATATATCCAGATATCTGTACAGCTGCTTTGTGACAATGTCCATTATTAAAACACGCTACATAAACAAACAAAATGCAAAGGTTAGATACACCAATGACTCCGTTCAAATGAATACAGAGGCCAGCTCAGACACCACAACATTTAAAAACTCGACATTCGGGGAAAATGGTCAAGCATACCACCAGAATAGGTCTAGAACTCTGAACGCTGCTCAGATTTCATTGTATGTGTGCGTGCCGGCCAGACAGACAGAAAGAGACACGGTATACAGACAGCACACCAACACATTTAAAGCATATTCACACATGATGATGAATAAAAATGCTATGTATATTATATAACGTTAAAGTACAGAAGTTGATTTCTAATGTTATTAGAAATTTCATTCTCATCACTGCTTCATGTGTTCCCTACGTGGCCTCATATTTCACTCGGGAATATCCACAAATAGGGAAGAACATTACAAAGATAAAGGTAAGTATACTAAATTAAATTAAATTACATTTTTAATTAAAATGAACGGGTTAAAAAAGGGGGGGGAGAGTAATAGTAATCATGTAATATTTCTTGGCTAACTACCACAAGCTTGGAACAAAATACCCCTTCTGAGAAACTGCCGTTCCCGAGTTTGGACACACGAGGGCAGTCAAGCTCCATCCAGCACAACTCCGCCTGAAACAGAAGGTAGGTTTGGGCTATTTTACACTGACGCAGCTCATCAGCGTTATTACTGTGCATGGTGTAGTTTTCACGTATCAAGGACAATACACGGAGCTTCTGAAATGTTTAACAGCATCATCATTATGATTTAATTTTTAAAGAACATAGCCTCTTCTCTAGCCATGGAAATGTTTTTTTTTTTTTAAGTTTACATTGTCACAAAGCAGCTGTACAGATATCTGGATATCTTATTTCAATATCCATTCTTAAACACGATAGATGAACAAACAAAGAAACTAACCACATGAAAAGGTTAGATAGACCAATGATTAAATACTACTCCGTTCAAATGAATACAGAGGCCTGCTCAGATACCACAACGTTTAAAAACCTCCACATTTGCGGCGTCATAAAGGGAACAAACGTCAAGCATACCAGCAGGAAACTTATAGAACTCTGAACGTGACGTCATAACAGAGCTTATGGCTCGCTGCTCCGATTTCACTATATGTCTGTGCGCGCGCGCGCCAGGGAGACTGACATAGACGCGGTATAAGGACAGCACAAACATTTAAAACACATTAACATTATATCATGTACATAGCAGTATAGTTATCATAATAAAGTACACAAATTAATTGCTAATATTAACATTATTAATGTCTTTCTAATCTTATTAGTCATATCATTCTCATCACTACTCCTACGTAACTTCATGTGTTTCCTTGGTGGCCTCGTCTATTTCGCTCGAGAATATCCACAAATAGGGAACCAGATTACAAAGATAAAGGTCATGTCTACAATTAATAAATTACAACAATAATTATCATGGACGGGACAAAAGGGAAGAGAGAGATTAATAATAATATCATGTAACAGTTCTTGCCCAGAACTCCGCTTCTGGAAAATTGCCGTTCCCGAATTTGGACACACGAGGGCAGTCAAGCTCCATCCAGCACAACGCCGCCTGAAACAGAAGGTGAGTTTGAGCTATTTTACACAATGCACCGTAGTAACGCCGATGAGCTGTGTCTTTCTAGTTTTCACGTATCAAGGACAATACACGGATTTTCTGAACTGTATAGCAGCATCATTATTATCTCATTTTTTAAAGAACATACCTCATCACTTGACATGGAAAGGGATTTTTTCCCTTTTCTTTTACATGGAAATTATATATCCAGATATCTGTACAGCTGCTTTGTGACAATGTCCATTCTTCAACACGCTAGGTACACAAACCAAATGAATAGGTTAGATACACCAATGATACAATACAACTCGGTTCAAATGAATACAGAGGCAGCTCAGACACCACAACGTTTGAAAACTCGCGGCGTCATAAAGGGAGAAATCATCAATCATACCATCAGGATAGTTCTAGAACTCGGAACGCTGCTCCAATCTCACTATATGTGTGCGAGCGCCAGCCAGACAGACGATATACGGACAGCACACCACCACAACACATTTAAAACATAATCATACATCATGGTAATGATTATGAATGTACTGCTATGTATATTTTATAATGTTAAAGTACACACCTTGATTCTATTATGATAACATTATTCATGTATTTCTAATGTTATTTGCCATTTCATTCTCATCACTGCTTCATGTGTTCCCTTTGTGGCCTCATCTATTTCACTTCGAGAATATCTACAAATAGGGAAGAACATTACCTTTATCTTTGTAATGTATACAATAATGATCATGAACGGGTTAAAAAGAGGACACGGTAATATTAACCATGTAACATTTCTTACCCCACTCGGGCCTAACTACAAATATACACTTATGACAGAATACCGCTGCTGGGAAATTGCCTTTCCCGAGGTTGGGCACACGAGAGCAGGCAAGCTCCATCCAGCGCAACACACAACGCCGCCTGAAACAGAAGGTAGGTTTGGGCTATTTTACAGACACAGCTGATTACTGTGCCTTGTATTGTTCGGACCTAACCACAATTAACGGCTCATCTATAAAAACAAACATGCAATATTCATAGCACTGTATTTATCACAAAAATACAAAATTAATAACTAACCTTTTAATAATGCTGATAAATAGAAAGCCTTGTACGTCATTAACACACATAACATTATTAATATCATCTTTTCTTTCTGTACCACGTTCTAATATATAAACTGCCGAAAATTAGCTGTTCTCTGAGACGATGAAGTGGCTCTTAAAAGAGCCTTTGTGTATATTAGACCGAGTTGTCGTTTAAGCGCGCTCTCCGCGAATACGGCGGGCCAGCTGAATATCCTTGGGCATGATGGTCACTCTCTTGGCGTGGATAGCGCACAGGTTGGTGTCCTCGAACAGACCGACCAGGTATGCCTCGCTCGCCTCCTGCAGGGCCATGACGGCCGAGCTCTGGAAACGCAAGTCGGTCTTGAAGTCCTGAGCGATTTCTCTCACCAGGCGCTGGAAGGGCAGTTTGCGGATAAGCAGCTCAGTAGACTTCTGATAACGGCGGATCTCCCTCAGAGCCACGGTGCCGGGCCTGTAACGGTGAGGCTTTTTCACGCCGCCGGTAGCCGGCGCGCTCTTGCGGGCAGCCTTAGTGGCAAGCTGCTTCCTCGGCGCCTTGCCACCGGTGGACTTACGGGCGGTCTGCTTGGTTCTTGCCATAACGTCGAGCTGTATACTTTACGGATAGAAAAACAGGATAAACGGCGCTTTCGAACGCGGCCTTTTTAAGCCATAATGCCACCCAATCACCCTGCGCTGATTGGGCGTCTCGAACGCGCTCGTCTGCTATTCGATAGAACGTTCGACGTCACCTGTTGACTATTGGACCGTTTTCTCTGCCACCGTTCGAAACACAAGACGCCCGCCCCTATTCTATTGGCGCGCTCTCTAGCACAAACGCTTTGTTCATTAGGAACACACACAACGCCGTCACAAACCATTTTCACTCCTCAGACTTCATTTAAGTAGCACGCTAACTGCTATTGTTCTTATAGTCATTACTTAAATATGATATCAAACCATGACTAGAAAATTATCAAGTCCTTAAAAAAAAAACAGCTGTCTCTGAAGTCCACACATTCATCCCTCAGATTTCATTAAGGCAACACGCTAACCGCTATTGTTATTACTTAAATATGGTATCAAATCATTGTCAAGTCCTTTTTTTTATGCTGTCGCAGAAGTACACACTTTTACCCCCTCAGATTTCATTAAGGCAACACGCTAACTACCACTATCATTATAGTTATTACTTAGTGTTACAAGATAATTATTAGCTAAGTGTATGTATAAGTATAACGCTTGTGCGCTCATTTCAAATGTGATGACTTTGTAGAGCACACTTTCAGTAGAAAAACGGGCGTAAAAATTGCACTTTTGAAGCAGAGATGGGTGGCTCTTAAAAGAGCCTTTGGGTACTGAGAAAACAGTAGTGGATGAGTTTACTTGGTCTTGACGGCTTTCTCGGTCTTTTTGGGCAAAAGTACGGCCTGAATGTTAGGTAGCACACCACCCTGAGCGATGGTCACTCCACCGAGCAGTTTGTTCAGCTCCTCGTCGTTACGCACGGCGAGCTGCAAGTGGCGAGGAATGATACGGGTTTTCTTGTTGTCACGGGCAGCGTTACCGGCCAACTCCAGAATCTCAGCGGTCAGATACTCCAACACTGCAGCCAGGTAGACGGGAGCGCCAGCACCGACGCGCTCGGCATAATTACCTTTACGTAGAAGCCTGTGCACACGCCCCACGGGAAACTGAAGTCCAGCCCTAGATGAACGAGTCTTGGCCTTAGCCCTTGCCTTTCCACCGGTTTTTCCTCTGCCACTCATCTTGATGCTCAGATCTGTTCTACCACCGACTCCGAAATAAATATTACTCCCCGAGCTCTCCGTGATATAGACAAAACGGCCACTCTCTTATTCGCTAAGAATTCAGTGGCACATTAGCCAATCACAAGCAGGCCGTCGAATCCCAGCGTCGCCCCTCCCACCCCTGTTTGTGTGTGTGTGTGAGAGAGAGCGCGCATGAAAATAGACAGAAGGGAATATTCATACAAAAGCACAAAGTAACAACTGTATACTGAATTTATTTAATCTTATCATTAACATTGATTTATTATGTATCAATATATTATCCCTACATATTCTGTGATCGTTTTGGAGATCAGGAATAACGTTTAGGAATCACGATCAGGATTCTATTCTACTGTACTAAAATCAGCATCAGCCAGTAGAGGATCATTTGACGGCATGAGAAAATTGGGAATTCGTTTAATGCAAATACTGAGTAGATGCCTGTGGCTATGTGTACATGATATGTAGTATGTGTATCCATACTATTGTATGTTTCTAACGTGTATTGCATTAATTCCATAAAGCTTGACTGAAAAGGAATTCCTGTTCTTTAAAGGAAAATATGGGTGGCTCTTAAAAGAGCCGTTTAAGGAAGAAAAGTATGAAAGAAACAAACGTCTTTACTTCTTTTTGGGGGCTGCCTTCTTCGCCTTTGCCGCTTTAGGCTTTGTGGTCTTGGGCTTGACAACTTTCGCTTTCTTGGGGCTCTTAGCTGCCTTTTTAGGGGTCGCGGGCTTTTTCGCCTTCTTCGGGCTCTTGGTGGCTTTCTTTGCGGCGACGGCGGCGGGCTTCTTCGCCTTCTTAGGAGACTTCTTGGCCGCGGCGGCGGGTTTCTTGGCTGCTACCTTCTTGGGCTTCTTAGCCGCGGCGGGCTTTTTGGCGGCCGGCCTTTTCGCTTTGGGCGCGGCTTTCTTCACGAGTTTCTTGGCTTCGGTCTGCTTCTTGTTCAGCTTGAAAGAGCCAGACGCGCCGGTCCCTTTGGTCTGCACCAGAGTGCCTTTAGTCACGAGACCCTTAACGGCGAGCTTGACGCGGGAGTTGTTTTTCTCCACATCGTATCCGCCGGCAGCCAGCGTTTTCTTCAGAGCAGCGAGAGACACGCCGCTCCTCTCCTTAGACGAGGAAACGGCTTTGACGATCAGATCGCCGACGCTAGGGCCAGATTTTTTTGCTCTCGAAGCTGCTTTCTTCTTGGGCGCTTTGGCCGGCGCGGGAACGGGAGCGGGTGCGACTTCTGCCATCTCTCTTGGAACTACGTAGAATACACGAATTGTACGCTGTACGTTACTGGGTAAAACAGGAACCTTCCTCCCCGCGGCCGGGGGGCTGGTCTTAAAAGCAGATATGAGAGCGTTGTAGACTCAAGTCGGGCGCCGGTGAATGAATGCACTACCGCGGCGCGCTCAGCTGTGTTTTCTCATGGCATTTCTCGGCGAAAATCCGACTCGTTAGACGAGATTCAAAACGTTGAAGCACACGCTGAGCGAGGACGGGCTTTCTCGTTTCTCCAGTGGCCCGGCCTGGCCGGCTAGAGAGCAACAGTCTCACGCAGCGGACATGAAATGGCGCGGCGCGCGTTGTGCTCAAGCCGGCGGGCTGCGCATTTGGTGCGATGTGGTGTGTAAAAACGGGCGAAAAGCAGGCACGGCCGTCGTATGCGTTCTGG
Organism: Ictalurus furcatus; assembly: GCF_023375685.1. Classification (NCBI taxonomy): domain Eukaryota; kingdom Metazoa; phylum Chordata; class Actinopteri; order Siluriformes; family Ictaluridae; genus Ictalurus; species Ictalurus furcatus. The sequence continues at coordinate 3,298,965 of NC_071263.1, read as the reverse complement.
GCCGAGTTGAAGGCGAGCCTTGTGTACGAGCCTGATGTCTTTGCAGCTGTCGAGTGGTATGTGTAGTATTTGAAGCAGAGCACATTGGGGGCTGTGTAAAGCACAGCGCGCGTGACTCCCACAGCGCGACTGCCTAGGTCTTTGCCATCGTCCGGTCCCCGAGCTCTGCTCTAACGCCGTTAACCCCAACTCCGCTGTCACCCTAATGCCCTTTATCCCGGCTCCGCTATAGCCGTGTGTGTGTGTGTGTGTGTGTGTGTTGTATTCCATGCTGCTAGAACATTCTTTTCAATGACTGTGCTAATGTCACATTAGTTGGAATGACTATGTGCTATTACAACACTATTTAGAATGACTATGTGCTTCTAGGACATTAGTTCGAATGACTTTGTGCTAACGTCACATTAGTTTGAATGATTTTGTGCTAATGTCACATTAGTTTGAATGACTACGTACTACTACAACAGGATTTAGAATGAGTGTGTGCTTCTGGAACAGGGGTCTCAAACTCAAATTGCCATGGGGCCACTTTTGGTACTGTCATCTCATAGGTGGGCCCTAAGAGCATTAAAGTACTCCAAGAAAGTGCAATATTCTCAAAATGTTCTTTTTTTAATTACCATTACCAACATATTTTATTAAACAAATTTAGTAGTAGTAAACATAACCATAACAATATCAAAGAATAACTTTCAACATAAATGTAATAGATCACACACACACATTTTTGTTTTGTTTTAATTCTTGCCAGACACCTGACAGCACTTCTTCTCACACAAGTGAGATACATTTGCCCTGATGGAGGTTGTAGTCGAAACCCTAAGTACAGCTTCAAGATGGGCGTCAGTAATCCTGGACCTGTACTTGCATTTATTAAAGTTCATTGTTGAGAAAAGTTTTTCACACAGATATGTGCTTCCAAAAAGGCACATTAACCGATTGAACATTTTTAACAGTTCTGGGAAGGATGGAGATAAGTCTCACAGAAATTGTCCAATGGGATCTGCTTTTCCCTGTGCCTCCCTGAATTTAGTCTTTAGGTCACTGTTACACTGCAAGTCAATAAGTTCCATTTGCAACACACTTGGGACACTCTCCACATCAACTGAGAAGGGGTCTGCCAGCATCTGGAAAGTGTCATGGTGTGCCTTGAAATCAGCAAAGTGCTCATCACATTCTTGCAGTAGGTTGTCAATAGCAGATGTATATTTATCACCACTGAATGATGTTCCCTCCTCCACAAGAGATTTGCATGATGGGAAATGGCTAAGGTTTTTTGCAGAAAGCTGACAGTTTTATGGAGAAGGCTTTTACATTTTCATAAGCTGCTGTGATGAGCTGATCAAGGCCCTGGAGCTTCAGGTTAAGGATGTTTAGCTCATGCGTTATGTCCACTAGGAAGTCAAGATCCATCACCCATTTTGGATCATCAAATTCATGAACATCCATTCTGCCATCTTCCATGAATCTCTTCATCACTGTTCTTAACTCAAAGAATCACTTCAGGACATTTCCCCTGCTGAGCCAGCACACCTCAGTAAAGTACATCACCATATGCTGACTCAATTTCTTGCAAAAAGGCCCTGAACCGGCGGTGCTGCAAACCCCTAGATCTGATATAATTAATGCATTTCAGAACAACAGCCATGACATGTTCATATTTCAGGCACTTGCTGCACAGTGCCTGTTGGTGTATAATGCAGTGCGGAACAACTGCTGGACCTGCTTTTTCCTCTTCTAATTTTCTTTGTAAAAAATATCTTTGGATGTGGTGCAGCCGTGCATTGGACACAAACTTAGCAACTCTTCTGTCACTTCAAACGTCTCATTAATAGCCCTTATGAAAATTGCGAGCTGAGCATTGTCAGTCTTATCGGTGCTTTATCGGTGTTAGCCGATAGCGCTATATTGTTGAACAAGCTCTTTTTTTTGGACATAAAATATCCGCAACTTTCATCATGCAGTCCTTCCGAAACAGGCGTTCAGTGAATGGCTTTCCGGCTTTGGCGATTAATTCACTCACCACATAACTTGCCTCATCTGCAGTATCAGCATCCTTTTTGGCTTTATGAAAAATACTTTGCTGAGATATAAATCCTCTCTGTAACTGCGTGGCTCCTGTTGCCATCTCATCTCCCTCATACTTTTCGTACTGCTCTCCGTGTTTAGTCCAATAATGACGCTTGATATTATATTCCTTTAAAACTGCAACTTTTTCATTGCATATCAGGCAGGTAGCATTTCTATTAAACTCCACACAAAAAATACTGGGTAGTCCATCTTTCTTGAAACAGTCATCCACCTTACGTTTTGATTTTGACAGCAACATCTTTGTTCTTCAGCACCTTGTGGGCATTTTGGCCAACTTTGACCTTTACCATAACAAACGAAATGCATTAAAAAAAAACAAAACAGAATTGTGTTTTTATTTTAATTATTTCAAAAGGGTAGGTTGAATTGGCATGAAACTGCTATATCATTAGATTTGGCAGGTCAGATTATATATATACATACACACACATATATATATATATATATATATATATATATATTTTTACATCCCGTCACAGGCTGAACTGAGAGGGAAGGGGGGCCTGATGTGGCCCACGGGCCTGGAGTTTGTTCTAGAACCTTAGTTCAAATGACTTTGTGCTAATGTCACATTAGTTTGAATGACTATGTACTACTACACCACTATTTAGAATGCCTACGTGCTACTAGAATACAGTTTTCAATCACTCCCTGTTGCTACAATTTTAATACGAATAACTTTGTGCTGCTAAAGCCCCATTTTGCATTGCTCAGATTATACAACCCCCCAAAACCGTGTTACAACCCTGTTTAGGTTTACTTATCCCTGCATTTAGTAGATTGCTATAATTACCCAAAAGCCTGAACATTCGTGGGAGAGCAGCGCTTCAGAAGTCCCCCTCCCACCACACACACGCGAGACGAATAGTGAAAGAGAGGAGATTGCTGTTTATATGGAAAGTGGGTGGCTCTTAAAAGAGCCTTTGGGTTGTTGAAAACGGCGGTAACGCGCTTTACTTAGAGCTGGTATACTTGGTGACGGCCTTTGTGCCCTCGGACACGGCGTGCTTGGCCAGCTCGCCGGGAAGCAACAGGCGCACGGCGGTCTGGATCTCCCTGGAGGTGATGGTGGAGCGCTTGTTGTAGTGAGCCAGACGAGAAGACTCACCAGCGATGCGCTCAAAAATATCATTCACGAAGGAGTTCATGATGCCCATGGCCTTGGATGAGATACCGGTGTCAGGGTGCACCTGCTTCAGGACCTTGTACACGTAGATGGCGTAGCTCTCTTTCCTGGACTTTCTGCGTTTCTTGCCTCCTTTGCCCGCCGTCTTGGTCACGGCCTTCTTTGACCCCTTTTTGGGCGCGGCCTTGGCTGGATCGGGCATGATACTGCTTCTTGAGTAAACGAACAGAAAATGACTAGAGCCCGCCTCGCGCCCGCTGTATTTACAGACCCACATGCTAATGTCGCCCAGACAAGATACCTTTTTTTGATTGGCCAAAATTCGATACCTCCTCCTGCATGGCGCCTCCTCCTTCCCTCCCTCTTCCGCTGCTACGCTTTGTTTCCCTTCCCGCCGTTGTACTTTCAGGACAACGTACACTATGAAAAAACAACTGGCTTGAGAAAAATCTTTATATATATATATATATATAAAGATTTTTCTCAAGTCAGTTGTTTTACATATATATATATATATATATATATATATATATATATATGTATGTAAAATGTGTGTGTACGTGAGAGAAATATAGTAGTATGTTTCTACTAAAACCGATTCTAACTCGTTTTAAACGAACCCGATATAATATTTAATGTTGTGCATATAAATGTAAATGTGTTACAACCCCCCCACAAAAAATAGATTTGTCTCTTTTTATGTATGCAGATAGAAGTTCTTATCTACCACTTGTGCTTTTTGTGTACAGCGTTTGATACATTACGCTCCACAAAACAAGGTTTTTGACTCCCCCTCCCACACACACACACACACACACACACACACACACACAAAACAGCTCTTTCTCTAGACATGTGGGTGGCTCTTAAAAGAGCCGTTGTGTTTGCGTCGTTCGGTGTTAGAGCGTTTATCCGCCAAAGCCGTACAGGGTGCGTCCCTGGCGTTTTAGGGCGTACACCACATCCATGGCGGTCACGGTCTTTCTCTTAGCATGCTCGGTGTAGGTGACGGCGTCGCGGATCACGTTCTCCAGGAACACCTTCAGCACACCGCGAGTCTCTTCATAGATCAGACCAGAAATACGCTTTACACCGCCACGGCGAGCCAGACGGCGAATAGCTGGCTTGGTGATCCCCTGGATGTTATCGCGAAGCACTTTACGGTGGCGCTTAGCGCCTCCTTTGCCGAGTCCCTTACCACCCTTGCTTTTTTTTTTTTAATGAGTTTTATTGAAATTATGCAAAATTCACAATCTTACACAAGTCATATTCAGAAAGAAAGGGAGAAAAAAAACAAAAAACAAAAAACAAAACAAACTTACATAGTCAAAGTACAATTACACGCAAATATTGTCCCACACTGAAGAGTCTTTAAACCAAGATGTGCTGCTTTTTAGTCTTCTTAGCTCTTTTTGAATGTCCTTGAATACAACATCACTGGATATAAACGTTTGATTTATAGTCATTCTACACCTTGTTTTCCAGAGTTTAGATTTAGTCAAACATATTATGAACCAAATGAAGTCATGCTTGGTCTTGCTACAATTTTCTTTAAAAATGCCATAGAAAATTGAGTTCATATTTATTTCTATATTGAGACCAATGATTTTTAATTTAGCCCATGTTTCTTTAGAGCGATAACACTCTAACAGGAAATGTTCGAGTGTTTCCTCTTCATTACAATTAGGCATCGGGCATTTACTGGTTTTTACAAAACAGCTCCATTTTACAACCGCTCTTACTGGGAGCCTTCTTACAGCGACTAACCAAGTTGTATCTCTCAGGTGTTCCGATAGGATTTTATTCTGTAAATTTTGGAGACATTCTTTGTTTTGGTCTTCCTCCAAATTTCTGAAAGCCACAGGGTTACTATAAACTCGATCAACAATTAAAAGATATATTTCTTTGCTTGAGTCTTTCACCCAATCGATGTTTAGATCTTTAAATTTGTTAGTGAAGTCGGAAAACATCAGTTTATAATACGGAATTCCTTTCCTTGATGGACCTTTTTTAGATTTCCAGTTAGAGATGTTCCCTATCCATTCGGTTTGCCTGGCAATACCACTCGCGATGATTTTGCACACTGCTATTTTAGTTTTTAGGGATATATCGACAGCCCCAAGGCCTCCCAGTTCCCTTCTCTTAAAAAGGAGCTCACGTTTTGTAACCTCACGAGTCGTATCCCATATGAAATTACAGCATATTTTATGAAGTCTTTTTATCCAAACTTCTGTCGGAGGTAAGATGCATGATAAAAACAGTATTTTTGATAATAGAAAAGTTTTAATAATATTTATTCTAGTTTTATAACTTAGATTACACGATTTCCATTTATCAATTTCATCTTGTATTATTTCTTCTTTTTTTGACCAGTTATGGTCGACACAGCCATTATTATCTATATATATACCTAAAACCTTTAATTGCTGAACTTCTGGGACATCTATGGGAAATTTGCTTTTTTCATTTCCAATCCAGACACATTCCGTTTTAGCTTTATTTAAGGAGGCTCCAGAGACTTGCTCATACTCGCTAAAATATTCAAAGATGATGTCTAGTTCTTGTTTAGATTTCACAAATACAGTTATGTCATCAGCATAAGCAGAGATCACGACTCTGTTCTTTCCTATTTGAAGACCCTTAAGTCTATGATCATCTTGGATTTTTTGTACAAGTGGGTTTATAGATAAAATATATAGGGCTGCACTCAGAGGGCACCCTTGCTTTACACCCCGCATAACTTCAAATGGTTCAGTCAAAGAACCGTTAACATTTACTTCAACTGTCGATTTAACATAAAGGCATTTAATCATGTTTATGAAATTTTCAGGGAATTGATACAGTTTTAAAATCTCCCACAAATAGTCTCTTGAGATATAGTCAAATGCTTTTCTTTGGTCCAAAGCCACAATGTAAAAACTGTCACCATTTTTATCAAAAACTAGTTCTCTTAATGTGTTCAAGTTGTCCCACATAAATCTTCCCTTTATTGCACATGTTTGTTGTTTAGCTATTATTACGTCCAAATAGTCACTCATCCTGTTCATAATGATCTTTGCAAAAATCTTATAATCGACATTCATTAGGGTGAGATGTCTCCAGTTGTTGATATCACACATTTCACCCTTTTTATACAACAAGGATAAAACGCCTTCATAGAACGAGTCATGCATGTAACCTCTAGCGATCCCATCATTGAAGGCTTGCGTTAATAATTTAGCCAAATCTATGGCGCATGCATGATAAAAATCAGACGGGAGACCATCTTTCCCTGGAGACTTTTTTAAATTTAATTGTTTAATGGCATCAACAACCTCAGCCTCTTTTATTTCCTCACCTAAGCTCTTGGAAGGCGGGTCAACACTATTTTTTACATTCAAAAAGGTTTTTAGAAGTTTAGCATCTATTTCAATTGAGTTATACATGTTTGAACAAAGGATCCGAACAGCATCTCTGACATCTTTAGGATTTTTCGCTATAGTTCCATTATCTGTTTTAATGGCTTCGATATATTGGGCTTCTTTCCTTTTATTAAATAGTGAAATTGCTTTTGTTTGATTTAGAAGTTCATCGGAAATTATTCCTGCTCGGACTTGAATGTTCAGTAAAAACTCATTATTTAAAGTTTCTATCTCTTTTTTCAAATCCTTTAAGTTGTTTTCCTCACTTTCATCTCTTGTATTTTTTAGTTTTAGATTTATATATTGTGTCATAATTGTATTGTACTTCTCATTTTTTTCTTTATTAAAACATAGACATTTGTATTTAAGAAATTTTTTAATCTGGATCTTAAAAACTTCCCACAAATCACAATAATTGGTAGTGAGGATATCTAAAGTTTTAATCCTATTAATTTCTTCTTTTAATTGTATAATCAATAAAGGACTTTTCAAAATTTGTGTGTTTAATTTCCAATAGTTTCTTCTTTCTTCATTTTTAAATCTAATGCCACATATAACTGTCAAGTGGTCCGACTCAACCAAGAGTTTTGTTGTATAAAATTTTGCCTCAAAATTATTATTAATATATATCCTGTCAATTCTAGTTTTACATGTTTTATCAAACCTTGTGAAGTCCACTTTCTCTGGATATAATGTCCTAAATATGTCGGTGAAATGCTGTTCATTCATTATAGATTTAAGGACACCACCTTCTCTCCTAATTTTACATATTTTGGAAGAAATTTTATCATTATCATCTGTGATTGTATTAAAATCACCGCATACAATGGTATAGAAACCGACACACAGGAGCATTTTAAGTTTTTTAAAAAGCCGGATTTTACCAACAGTATCCTGTGCTGTGTATACATTTATTACTCTAATTTTTTTTGTGCAATAAAACACATCTATAAACATTAATCGACCAGGAATTATTTCACGGCTCTTAATTATTTTAAATTTATTGTTATAAAATAAGGTCGCAATACCATCAGCTTTACTTTCACCTATTGAAAAGATTGAAGGACCTTTGATCCATAAACTTTGGGCGTTCTGTACGTCTGCAAAACTGCTTAATCTGGTCTCTTGTATACATAAAATATCAACATGTTCTCCACTCAATATATTTAACTTTTTCACTTGATTAATTTTTGCCTGAATCCCTCTAACATTACATGTGGCAACAGTTAAATTTGAAAAAACCATAAAAATTAAGATAAGGATCTTCTCCGATAGATATTATTGTATGTCCATTAGTCCACATTTTCTCAACATTATCCACATCATTTAACCTCAATTCCTGCAGACATATATCACATTTCTTTTTAAGTAATATAGGAATTGAAGTTAAAATCAAAGACATTGTGTCAAAAAAAAAAGAAAAAAAAAAAGGGAAGAAAAGTAGGCAATACACGTCATTCCTTAACCTTTTTTGCATTGTCAACATTTCCAGGAGAATTCCTCTTTCGCCTTTGGCGTTTATATGGATAGTCTAAAGTGTTTTTACCTTTCGCCAGCGTGGGAGTGTCCGCAGTGTCACCTGTGTTGTCGGCGATTGTCTGGGTTGTTCCACTTTCACCAGCTGGATGCGATGACTCCTCTCGGCCCTGTAGACTTCCTGCAGGTGTAGAAATGATCTGGGTCGCTCCGGTCTCTCCCTCTGAGCACGTAGGCTCCTCTGGGGCTTGTAGACCTCCTTCAGGGGTTGAGCCGATCCGAGTCTCGCCGACTTCTACAGCTGATAGCGCAGGAAACTCCGATGCTTGCCGTTTCTCCACAGACGAAAGACTGGGCGGAGATGCTCCGCTGCTTCCAGCAGGTACTTCCGGTGTCTTCCGTCTCCCTTCCGGGGTCAGAGATTCGGCGCTGCTCTCAGAGTCCTCGCCGTCTTCGCTGTCGCTGGTATCGGTGCTGCTTGAGTCACTCCCAGATGTCGAGTCATCCTCACTTGTGTGTAGTTTATTTTCTTCCCAGTTGTTATCCGCTTTATCGTTTGTTTTGGTTTCTGTGTTATGTGCGCTTTGTGTTACATTCTGGTCAATGTCTTTTTGATTTTTCGGCATTCTTAGTTTATAGCTGTAAGAATTTGGGCATTGAAAATATATATGCCCGGTTTCATTACATAAATTACATACTTGTGTATTTCTACAACTCTTTCCTTTGTGGCCAAAGCTTCCGCATTTCCAGCACTTTGTTTTCTCACAGTCCTTTGCCTGATGGTCGGAATCGTTACATATAAAACATCGTTTTGTTTGGCCGGGATATGTAATCGTTCCATTGTATGGTCCCATGGAAATGGAATTTGGTATCTGGAATATACTTCCGTCGGGGTTTTTCTTAAGTTTTATTTTATATCTCCTGACTCCATACCATATCCCGAACTGGTCCAGCGGCTTGTCAACAGGGTTCAGTATCTCACCAAACCTTAAGAGGTATTGTTCTACATCCGAGTCAGCGATTCTCCCAGTCCAAAACTTTACTACAATGCTCTTTATGTCTTGGGGAGCTGATGTAGTCATCTCCCAGTTTTTCCAGAATTCACTTCCTGTATTATTATTAAAAATTTGAGAAAATGTTTGAAGTGCCTGTTCTTTGGTAAAACATATTTCATACTCTTTTCTGTTAGGCATTGCAATAAAAGAGTATACATCTGTAGTCGATATCCATTGACTACTTAAAAGGTTTACTCCGACTTCAGACCTGTCTGGCGCTTCTCCTTCTCCACTGTAACGTAGTCTGACCCAGTGCCTCCCCGCCGACGGCGAGGAGGCCACACGGGGTGACATACCGAACCCCGGGTGGCGATAATTATCACCTCGTTAAAGGTGTTTTTGTTGTTGATGTTGTTGTCGTTAAAGTCTTTAGTTTCAAATTACTAACGAGGGTACCACTTGCAAAAAGAGAGTATTAATTACCACCCTTGCTTTTTTTTTTTTTTAATGAGTTTTATTGAAATTATGCAAAATTCACAATCTTACACAAGTCATATTCAGAAAGAAAGGGAGAAAAAAACAAAAAACAAAACAAACTTACATAGTCAAAGTACAATTACACGCAAATATTGTCCCACACTGAAGAGTCTTTAAACCAAGATGTGCTGCTTTTTAGTCTTCTTAGCTCTTTTTGAATGTCCTTGAATACAACATCACTGGATATAAACGTTTGATTTATAGTCATTCTACACCTTGTTTTCCAGAGTTTAGATTTAGTCAAACATATTATGAACCAAATGAAGTCATGCTTGGTCTTGCTACAATTTTCTTTAAAAATGCCATAGAAAATTGAGTTCATATTTATTTCTATATTGAGACCAATGATTTTTAATTTAGCCCATGTTTCTTTAGAGCGATAACACTCTAACAGGAAATGTTCGAGTGTTTCCTCTTCATTACAATTAGGCATCGGGCATTTACTGGTTTTTACAAAACAGCTCCATTTTACAACCGCTCTTACTGGGAGCCTTCTTACAGCGACTAACCAAGTTGTATCTCTCAGGTGTTCCGATAGGATTTTATTCTGTAAATTTTGGAGACATTCTTTGTTTTGGTCTTCCTCCAAATTTCTGAAAGCCACAGGGTTACTATAAACTCGATCAACAATTAAAAGATATATTTCTTTGCTTGAGTCTTTCACCCAATCGATGTTTAGATCTTTAAATTTGTTAGTGAAGTCGGAAAACATCAATTTATAATACGGAATTCCTTTCCTTGATGGACCTTTTTTAGATTTCCAGTTAGAGATGTTCCCTATCCATTCAGTTTGCCTGGCAATACCACTCGCGATGATTTTACACACTGCTATTTTAGTTTTTAGGGATATATCGACAGCCCCAAGGCCTCCCAGTTCCCTTCTCTTAAAAAGGAGCTCACGTTTTGTAACCTCACGAGTCGTATCCCATATGAAATTACAGCATATTTTATGAAGTCTTTTTATCCAAACTTCTGTCGGAGGTAAGATGCATGATAAAAACAGTATTTTTGATAATAGAAAAGTTTTAATAATATTTATTCTAGTTTTATAACTTAGATTACACGATTTCCATTTATCAATTTCATCTTGTATTATTTCTTCTTTTTTTGACCAGTTATGGTCGACACAGCCATTATTATCTATATATATACCTAAAACCTTTAATTGCTGAACTTCTGGGACATCTATGGGAAATTTGTTTTTTTCATTTCCAATCCAGACACATTCCGTTTTAGCTTTATTTAAGGAGGCTCCAGAGACTTGCTCATACTCGCTAAAATATTCAAAGATGATGTCTAGTTCTTGTTTAGATTTCACAAATACAGTTATGTCATCAGCATAAGCAGAGATCACGACTCTGTTCTTTCCTATTTGAAGACCCTTAAGTCTATGATCATCTTGGATTTTTTGTACAAGTGGGTTTATAGATAAAATATATAGGGCTGCACTCAGAGGGCACCCTTGCTTTACACCCCGCATAACTTCAAATGGTTCAGTCAAAGAACCGTTAACATTTACTTCAACCGTCGATTTAACATAAAGGCATTTAATCATGTTTATGAAATTTTCAGGGAATTGATACAGTTTTAAAATCTCCCACAAATAGTCTCTTGAGATATAGTCAAATGCTTTTCTTTGGTCCAAAGCCACAATGTAAAAACTGTCACCATTTTTATCAAAAACTAGTTCTCTTAATGTGTTCAAGTTGTCCCACATAAATCTTCCCTTTATTGCACATGTTTGTTGTTTAGCTATTATTACGTCCAAATAGTCACTCATCCTGTTCATAATGGTCTTTGCAAAAATCTTATAATCGACATTCATTAGGGTGAGATGTCTCCAGTTGTTGATATCACACATTTCACCCTTTTTATACAACAAGGATAAAACGCCTTCATAGAACGAGTCATGCATGTAACCTCTAGCGATCCCATCATTGAAGGCTTGCGTTAATAATTTAGCCAAATCTATGGCGCATGCATGATAAAAATCAGACGGGAGACCATCTTTCCCTGGAGACTTTTTTAAATTTAATTGTTTAATGGCATCAACAACCTCAGCCTCTTTTATTTCCTCACCTAAGCTCTTGGAAGGCGGGTCAACACTATTTTTTACATTCAAAAAGGTTTTTAGAAGTTTAGCATCTATTTCAATTGAGTTATACATGTTTGAACAAAGGATCCGAACAGCATCTCTGACATCTTTAGGATTTTTCGCTATAGTTCCATTATCTGTTTTAATGGCTTCGATATATTGGGCTTCTTTCCTTTTATTAAATAGTGAAATTGCTTTTGTTTGATTTAGAAGTTCATCGGAAATTATTCCTGCTCGGACTTGAATGTTCAGTAAAAACTCATTATTTAAAGTTTCTATCTCTTTTTTCAAATCCTTTAAGTTGTTTTCCTCACTTTCATCTCTTGTATTTTTTAGTTTTAGGTTTATATATTGTGTCATAATTGTATTGTACTTCTCATTTTTTTCTTTATTAAAACATAGACATTTGTATTTAAGAAATTTTTTAATCTGGATCTTAAAAACTTCCCACAAATCACAAAAATTGGTAGTGAGGATATCTAAAGTTTTAATCCTATTAATTTCTTCTTTTAATTGTATAATCAATAAAGGACTTTTCAAAATTTGTGTGTTTAATTTCCAATAGTTTCTTCTTTCTTCATTTTTAAATCTAATGCCACATATAACTGTCAAGTGGTCCGACTCAACCAAGAGTTTTGTTGTATAAAATTTTGCCTCAAAATTATTATTAATATATATCCTGTCAATTCTAGTTTTACATGTTTTATCAAACCTTGTGAAGTCCACTTTCTCTGGATATAATGTCCTAAATATGTCGGTGAAATGCTGTTCATTCATTATAGATTTAAGGACACCACCTTCTCTCCTAATTTTACATATTTTGGAAGAAATTTTATCATTATCATCTGTGATTGTATTAAAATCACCGCATACAATGGTATAGAAACCGACACACAGGAGCATTTTAAGTTTTTTAAAAAGCCGGATTTTACCAACAGTATCCTGTGCTGTGTATACATTTATTACTCTAATTTTTTTTGTGCAATAAAACACATCTATAAACATTAATCGACCAGGAATTATTTCACGGCTCTTAATTATTTTAAATTTATTGTTATAAAATAAGGTCGCAATACCATCAGCTTTACTTTCACCTATTGAAAAGATTGAAGGACCTTTGATCCATAAACTTTGGGCGTTCTGTACGTCTGCAAAACTGCTTAATCTGGTCTCTTGTATACATAAAATATCAACATGTTCTCCACTCAATATATTTAACTTTTTCACTTGATTAATTTTTGCCTGAATCCCTCTAACATTACATGTGGCAACAGTTAAATTTGAAAAAACCATAAAAATTAAGATAAGGATCTTCTCCGATAGATATTATTGTATGTCCATTTAGTCCACATTTTCTCAACATTATCCACATCATTTAACCTCAATTCCTGCAGACATATATCACATTTCTTTTTAAGTAATATAGGAATTGAAGTTAAAATCAAAGACATTGTGTCAAAAAAAAAAAGAAAAAAAAAGGGAAGAAAAGTAGGCAATATACGTCATTCCTTAACCTTTTTTGCATTGTCAACATTTCCAGGAGAATTCCTCTTTCGCCTTTGGCGTTTATATGGATAGTCTAAAGTGTTTTTACCTTTCGCCAGCGTGGGAGTGTCCGCAGTGTCACCTGTGTTGTCGGCGATTGTCTGGGTTGTTCCACTTTCACCAGCTGGATGCGATGACTCCTCTCGGCCCTGTAGACTTCCTGCAGGTGTAGAAATGATCTGGGTCGCTCCGGTCTCTCCCTCTGAGCACGTAGGCTCCTCTGGGGCTTGTAGACCTCCTTCAGGGGTTGAGCCGATCCGAGTCTCGCCGACTTCTACAGCTGATAGCGCAGGAAACTCCGATGCTTGCCGTTTCTCCACAGACGAAAGACTGGGCGGAGATGCTCCGCTGCTTCCAGCAGGTACTTCCGGTGTCTTCCGTCTCCCTTCCGGGGTCAGAGATTCGGCGCTGCTCTCAGAGTCCTCGCCGTCTTCGCTGTCGCTGGTATCGGTGCTGCTTGAGTCACTCCCAGATGTCGAGTCGTCCTCACTTGTGTGTAGTTTATTTTCTTCCCAGTTGTTATCCGCTTTATCGTTTGTTTTGGTTTCTGTGTTATGTGCGCTTTGTGTTACATTCTGGTCAATGTCTTTTTGATTTTTCGGCATTCTTAGTTTATAGCTGTAAGAATTTGGGCATTGAAAATATATATGCCCGGTTTCATTACATAAATTACATACTTGTGTATTTCTACAACTCTTTCCTTTGTGGCCAAAGCTTCCGCATTTCCAGCACTTTGTTTTCTCACAGTCCTTTGCCTGATGGTCGGAATCGTTACATATAAAACATCGTTTTGTTTGGCCGGGATATGTAATCGTTCCATTGTATGGTCCCATGGAAATGGAATTTGGTATCTGGAATATACTTCCGTCGGGGTTTTTCTTAAGTTTTATTTTATATCTCCTGACTCCATACCATATCCCGAACTGGTCCAGCGGCTTGTCAACAGGGTTCAGTATCTCACCAAACCTTAAGAGGTATTGTTCTACATCCGAGTCAGCGATTCTCCCAGTCCAAAACTTTACTACAATACTCTTTATGTCTTGGGGAGCTGATGTAGTCATCTCCCAGTTTTTCCAGAATTCACTTCCTGTATTATTATTAAAAATTTGAGAAAATGTTTGAAGTGCCTGTTCTTTGGTAAAACATATTTCATACTCTTTTCTGTTAGGCATTGCAATAAAAGAGTATACATCTGTAGTCGATATCCATTGACTACTTAAAAGGTTTACTCCGACTTCAGACCTGTCTGGCGCTTCTCCTTCTCCACTGTAACGTAGTCTGACCCAGTGCCTCCCCGCCGACGGCGAGGAGGCCACACGGGGTGACATACCGAACCCCGGGTGGCGATAATTATCACCTCGTTAAAGGTGTTTTTGTTGTTGATGTTGTTGTCGTTAAAGTCTTTAGTTTCAAATTACTAACGAGGGTACCACTTGCAAAAAGAGAGTATTAATTACCACCCTTGCCTCTGCCTGACATAATACTGCTTTCGAAATCGAACCGCTCATTAAAAGTCTTCGCGCAGCGCCCACCTATTTATCCACACTCGACAGGACCTAGTTGAGAACAGGCGAGGAGGCGGGCCTAACGCAAACGGTCACACAGGAGCTCTCTTTTTCGAAAACAAACACTAGGCACTGCTTTTCACCTGATAACGTCTTCTTCTTCCCCATTCTCTCTCTCTAAATACACACACACACACACACAGAGACAGATACAAAACATTATTAGTATTGTCAGTACTAATGTTTTGGTTCCATTAGTAGCAGCAGTAATAGTACCAGACAATAGTAAGGAACTCTGGGTAAAACATACATAGTAAAGCATACAGCCAAAACACTGATCAGCATATGGAGGTTAGAAAAAGCCGTCTGTTTTTGTACAACACTGACATTACTGTTTCTAACACAAGACGTTCCTTTTGAGCACGTCCTTGGACTTGAGGCCTGTATATACTACAGTCCTACGTCCACTGCAACTACAGGTTGCACATAGCAGCACAAGCCTTTATTAGTAGGCCCAGCATTCAGCAGATCACCACCAATGTCTATGTTCACTTTGAAGCCAGCTCACATTCTACCACACAAGTACTTCACTATATTACAAGCACCACAGAAAGGAATGCAAACAACTCTCAGGCCTTGCTTTATCAGCTCTCGCAAATGCAAGATATAATGGACTCTTGAAGGTCGAAATTAGCTACATTGTCTCAAACCCTCATCTCATTCTTAAAAAGTGTCATTCACAAGGAAAGCATATGCAATTCGACAATTGTACAAGAGAAACTAAAATACCAAATATCACACACAAGTAGGAAAACAAAGTCAGCCTTCGCACTGTCTAATCATAAACTGCCTTCTCTTTTCCTATTTCCATTTTCGCTATCTGTGTTACAGTCAATGTATGCACTGTGTTTGAACCTAAATGTCATACATCAACCAAAGCTGCGCCTCCAGAATGACAGCTGAGTTTAAGATTGGCAAAATATGTCGCAGCAGTTGCATTCGTCAAATAAACTATGAGCAATTAAGTAGTGCCAATGAGATAGTTACAGCAATGTGTAATGTCTAATAAGCTCAAAAAGAGTCGGATTCCTCGCACACTTTATTCTACTTGGCCAATCAAACACAATTATGAACTGGGATTCTGATAGTTGTGCGCCTTTAACTCACTGTGTAGAAAAATGAGGTCAGATATAAAGACAACACCTTTCATTACGTATTTAATTACTTCGATTGAGGTCAATATTAGAAGTAGTAGTAATAGTAATAGTAGTAGTAGTAGTAGTACAATACCTACAATCTACCTTCTGTTTTAGGCGGCGTCGTGTGTTGTGCTGGATGGAACATGACTGCCCTCGTGTGGCCAAACTCGGGAACGGCAATTTCCCAAAAATTTCACTATTCCGTTATAAAGCTTTTAAGGGCGGTGTTTAGAAGTCTATATTTGTAGTAGTTAGCAAAGAGTGGGGTAAGAGGTAGTAGATGCTATGAAAATTCATGTCTCTCTCCTTTTTTACCCTCTCGCTCACCCCATATAGACATATACGTGACTTGTTTGTTTAATCTATGTGTGTGTTTGTTTTTGTACTTTATATGTATTTCATCAGTGCTGCTACGAGCTTATTTCTATCCCCCCACCCACCCCAGCCCGTGCAGGCCGCTTAATTAGCTGATTATTTGAATCAGGTGAGTTCGTTGCAGGTTCTAATTGAACATCCGCGGGAGTCTAGAAAGCCTCTCTCTAATATCTTTCTTGCCAGTTCAACTCTAACTTCACCAAAACCCCAAGAAAGCACTACTGGTTAGTTTTGTTTACAGTAAGTATCTCAAATTCAAGTGTAGCGGGTTCATCATGAAACTCCCAGATTTGTTCATGAGTACCAACATTCATGTTCATTCTCATCACTGCGCCCCTCAACTTCATGTGTTCCCTACGTGGCCTCATCTATTTCGCTCGAGAATATCCACAAACAGGGAAGAACTGTACAAAGATAAAGTTAATGTATACCATTGTTAAATTACGACAATAAATATCATGAACGGGACCGGACAAAAAGGAAGAGAGAGAGAGAGAGAGAGAGAGAGAGAGAGAGAGTAATAGAAATATCATGTCAAAGTTCTTACCCAGAAAACCGCTTCTGGGAAATTGCCGTTCCCGTGGTTGGACACACGAGGGCAGTCAAGCTCCATCCAGCGCAACACATGACGCCGTCTGAAACAGAAGGTAGGTTAGGGATAGTGTACAGACACAGCTCATCAGCGTTATTACTACAAATTGCATCATTTTCACACATCAAGGACGATACACGGAGCTTCTGAACTATTTAACAGTAGCTTATTATTATTATCATCTCGTTTTTAAATAACATACCTTCATCACTGGACATGTAATTAAAAAAAAACAACACCTTTCCATGTACAAATTTACATTGTTACAAAACAGCTGTACGTGTATCTGGATACATTAATTCAATGTCCATTCTTAAACACGTTACATAAACAAACAAAAGGAAAAGCTTAGATAGACCAAAGATCTAAATACAACTCCGTTCAAATGAATACATGCCTGCTCAGACACCACAACGTTTAAAAACCCAGAGATTCGCGGCGTCATAAAGGGATCAACCGTCAAGCATACCATCAGGTTAGTTCTAGAACTCTAACCGCGACGTCATAACGGATCTTATGGCTCGCTGCTCAGATTTCACTATATTTGTCTGTCTGTGTGCACGCCAACATAGTTTAAACAATAATAATACATTCACAGTTTATCATGTACATAGCAGTATATTCATCAACATCATAAAGTACACACATTCTTTTCTAATATAATATTAACATTGCAATCTTCTTCCCTAGTTCTGGATATTCTCGAGTGAAGTAGATGAGGCCACCTACGGAACGCATTAAGTTACATACACAGCAAAATCCACAGAAACAAACCAACTCTACTGGAGTTAACTTCAACACTTTTAAAGTGTCCTGAGGGGTCCTCACTCCACGTTGGCATTTTAACACTTTAATAGAGTTCACATCAACTCTTTGTATAGTTGAAATTTAACACTACACAAGTGTTAGTTTCTCAACACCAGTGTGTAGTGTTAGAAATTAATTCTCATAGGAGTAATTCATTAACTCTCATACTGTTAATTGCATACTATAAAATGAGTTGCCTCAAACATTATAAAGTGTTAATATGCTACTTCACAATTAAAATTACATTTAAATGATTACAAATCTAAAAGACAAATTAAGGGAAAAAAACTGTTAGATTGCTTTATAGTTTTATTTTTTCAAGGGCATTAACATTACTGACCCCTCAGGTCAAGTCTTTCTAAATATAACAATTGGGCACTATGTAAACTCTTTGATTATTCTCATTAGAGCACTGCTTGTCAAATGGCCTAAAATGTGTCAGTTCGTTCACAGAGATGACAGAAAACTCATCCATTTGGTCATCTTTTATACAGTATGCATTGAAGTGGTCATCATAGTACATCGTTTTTACATTACAGGAAATTATGAAAGCACTCTTCATATATTATTATCTCACAGATCTTTTTGAACACAGGGAGATCATAGGTACATCCAGTGCATATGAACAAACCAACCTGATACTCAGTACCATAATATCTGACCCTCTTTGTACTTGTAACACTCAAACAGGCTTCTAAATATAATGTCTGAACTGAGTTCTCCCCCTCCTTGCAAGTTACAGATGGTTTTTGATGTAGGACCAAATTCAAACCTTCTAAAACAATAATTTTCATAGTTAAATGCCAGTTGACGTTGATGTTGCTTTACTAATGAGATTCTTGAAATTTTTGCCACATCTTTTGAAAATATGGTGCTTAGCTTCAAATCGCATGCACCGCATATGGATAAGAGGGCCAATTTTTTTATGCATCTCAGATAGTGCATCATCAAGTGGTGCTTGGGAATCAACCTCTTGTCAGGAAACAATTCTTTGAATAGAGTATGGTGATCACAGATCAGATGTTTTAAGTAACACATCATCCCATCAGTTAGGAGAACACTGTATTGACAATGTGTTTCAAAAGCAGGAGAAAGTTCCAGTGATTGTTATTCCTTTTAGTGACATCACTAAATATCAGTGGAGTGTTGTGCAGAAGACACCATGACTGTATGGCATTCAAACCCAGGTGTTTGCTCTTGTCATCCATTTTTAACCCACTTGGTTTGTTTTTATGGTCTGTGTAACCATAATTAAAGCTCCGTATCCTATTTGACAATGTGTTCAAAGAGACATAGTCCTGTTTAACAAGGTACTCAAAAACCAGTTTAAGTTCATACTGTACCACACCCTCTAGCAGATCATGCATGATGTCAACAGTATAGTTATCAGTACAATGGAAATACTGTAATGAATTGAGCACACATGACTTTTTGACACCATATATTGACCGCAGTTTAGGATTTTCATTTAGTGCCTTACAATGTTCAGTATGAACCTCTGTGGAACGGAAAATTAACCCAGAATGATCTTCAGTAAATATAGATTGAACTTCTTCCTTACTAATTAAACAAAACCTACAGAAATTAGTTGCACTGAAAGATTCCACAAATCCCAGCAAGCCATTTAAAGCGAAATTATCTGCTGTTACTTAAATTACTGAGCCAAACAATGGTTGTTCAAAACAAGGAAGCTATATGCCTTCGGCTTCTAAGATTTTCAGGTCATCAATAGGGGCTTAAGTATCACATCAAAACCATATGTCTTAAGATCTTCCGTGTGGAATAGAGCTGCAAGATGTACATTAATCAGTACCGAGTTACACTTGAGTGGAAGATTTTTTTTTTTTTTTTTTTTTAAGAGTAAAATAGATACAAGCAAGTTTGTGGATCCCCCTCTTGGAACCTAGAGGGTTAGCAGTTTCAAAATCGTAGTAATAGAGTAGAATCTGTAAAGCGTGCTTTTGCTGCGAGAACAGTGCCTGGTTTTGGAAATACGACCCATCGTTAATGACTTTGTAAACGCCAATCCCACTCTGTTTGTCCTGTAAAAAGCTCTCTCTAACTTGACTGTTTTTGAATATGGATTTCAGTGTACCCAGAATGGGTACATACATGCACTTGTCCGTTATGGACCTGCCTGCCTGTAGTTCTATCTCTGCGCAAATCCATTCTCACCCAAGAACACATTTTTTTAGGTTCAACTATTTCCCATTTCTCATCATAATATTTATGCCTCCTTGACTCAGTGTTTAATGCTGAAAAAGGATTACCTAATTGATCAAAACAGTGTTCTATTCTTCTACAAGTGTCTGAACTTGTACTTTCAGGAGTAACAGTTTTAAGAACTGCATCTCGCGCTTGGATTTTAACATCATTAACAACTTCTTTCATCGAACAAACAATTGTCTGGACAGCATTTTCAGAAAGACCTGATGCTTGCAAATGAGCAGCAATCCACACATTGAAGCTGACTTGTAAGAACAGAACTTTGTGAAGTATGTAAAGTGGCAACAGAATTTGGGCGATCATTTGAACATTCCGCCTCATATTCTCCCTGAGTGGAAAGATCCTGATTAGTATCAATCTCTTGATCCATAGTGTGACTATGTACCTTGCTGAGGTGTTTTCGGAAGCCACTATAAATACAAAATGATAACGGGTAACCTGGCTCTCCACATTTTAAATGTAACTTTTTGCTAGGATATAAACCATGTTGAAATTTTAAATGTTGACAAAGAACCAAACAAGTTCTGAGGTGTGCTTTACATACAAAACATGTGAACATCTTCAAGGCTGTTAATCTCGCTGCAGCAATCGTGCTCGAAGTTCTTTAACACGCAGGCTCTCCTTTGCTCTTCCGACATCGATGTTATAGATAGTGGTTTGGATAAATGTGTAGAAATCACAAAGAGCTTCATCATATGAGAAACTGAAGACATAGTGAGCTTTGAACAGTTCATCAAAAGCTGCCACTGATTTGTGTGCCTTACATGGGAACGGTTTTTGGTCGATAATAACATAGAACTTTTGGATATCCTCCTTTCGCTCACCGATGCAGAGGAGGAATGGTTGTCTTGTGTCAGCACTCTCAATGAAGGTAGTCACACTGGCTCCTTCCTGTAGGTCAGCAAAGGGACATAAAATAAATATGAAAATAAAACTCTGTATGTAATGTTTTTTTACATTATCACTAGCACAGTCACATCTTGTTTGCAGGTGGAGTAAGCAAAATGAGATGCAGGTCTCAGAATCCCAAAATAATCTACACCTCATGAGTTCCTAAAATTAAGATCTGAGGTTTAAATATTAACTTTTGCATACCTTAAGACAGTGGTTTTCAAAGTGGGAGCTGCCTGGGGGGCCTCAGCAATTTGGTGTGCCCATCCCTCCCAATAGTATGTTTTCTCTTTCTCACTCTCAGACAAACACACACACAATCATTTCCTAATGTCATGTAAAGATGTAAGATGTTATTATTATTATTATTATTATTATTATTAATAATAATAATTTTTATTAATAACAAAAAGTGAGATCTATATTCAGAAGTCTGTATTTTTAATCTGTTTTAAAGACATCTTGCAAAAGGGGGGCCTTGGTCAAATGTTAATGCCATTTGTGGGGCCTTGCCCTGGAAAAGTTTGGGAACCCCTGCCTTAAGATGTCTCACAAGATGGCTGGTTGCTTGAGCTGAACTGATCTTGGATGTTTTTTTCTGCCCTCTTAAGGTTAGAGGGAGCAGATGCAGCAGCAAAAGGATTGAGGACATATCGCTGTCCCATCCTAAAGACATCACAAAATAATTAAATGATCTCTCTTTAATTATTTTTTTAAAGACTGGAACATTTTAAAAATACAAAACAGTTTATACTGACCATTGTAGTCCTCAGATTCAGGTTCAGTTCCTGACAGCAGCTCGCCCATATTCTTAAGAGTCTTGCAGTCTGCAATGATTTTTGGCTTGAAGAATGTTGACCACTTTGCCAGGAACTTCTGAGACACTTCGTCACCAAACATCATGGAGAAATCCTGGTTGATCTATAAACAAGGTTTATACAGGTTTAAAATTAGCAGACATAAATGGATGAAAGGTCAAACACTAAAAATTAAGATCTGCTGTGTTATTTATGCATACATTTGGGATATAAAAGATTAGAACATTGAATTTCTCAGTTTGCATCGGCCTGTTGTTGTTATGGTGATCATTGAACAACTCCTTTCCCTACTGTACCAGTGAACTCATTTAATAACTACAGAGAAGGTAATTTCCTTTTCAAAACTACTTCCAAAGCTAAAGATTTTCTTACCAATCCAGATACAGCAAAGAAACGAGCGAACAAATCCAGGACTGAAGATGATGCATCCTCACCGACCATCTTCTGTCGATACTGGAAAGTCACTCTCATCTTCTCTTTGACCACAGATTCATCAGTGGAATATCGTATTGTAGATATCACCTTCCTGCACTCCTCACCAAATAGCTGTTGACAGTTTAACAGAGATTCTCGTCTGGTTTTTGGACCATCCGGAAGAACAGCCTTGGAATGACACCGGGATCCAGCACAGGTGTTACGTTGAACTGTCTTGATCCTCCATGCAATGAGGTCGGTATTACCCTCAGTATCATAGTAGTGTTCCTGTTTAAGAAAAGACCCAAACAGAGGTATCTCGTGCTTGGCTTCAAGAATGAATTACTCAACACAATAAGTTCACACAATGACTATATAACATTACAAAAACAAGTGGAAAATAGCAACCTATAAACACTCATCTAAAACAAGATCATTTTAACTTTAAAACTATAAAAGGGAAGAAAATATAAAAACACACACTGGTTTGAGTTTTCAGACAGAATACAAGAACTTACCTATCCATGTTTGGAGAAAGGATCTTGGCGGTATGGAAAAAGGGTCACAATTCCCAGTGCATAATTGGTCCTCACACTTGACAATGGAATCCTCCTTTCAAAATAAATCAGTTTACTTTGCAAGCGTGTATGTTTTTCAAGAAGTTAAAGGGTAAATGCCCCTTTCCCACCAACACAGAATAGCATTCTTTAGCTGCGCCACATGAATCTGTTGTGTATTCAAATGAATACAGAGGCCAGCTCAGACACCACAACGTTTGAAAACTCACGGCATCATAAAGGGGGAAATCATCAATCATACCATCAGGATAGTTCTAGAACTCGGAACGCGGCTCCGATCTCACTATGTCTCCGCGCGCCAGCCAGACAGACACGCACTGGCCAACAGAACGCATTTAAAACATAATCATACATCATGGTGATGATTATGAATGTACTGCTATGTATATTTTATAATGTTAAAGTACACACCTTGATTTCTATTATAATAACATTATTAATGTATTTCTAATGTTATTAGACATTTCATTCTCATCACTGCTCTTAGTGTTCCCTAGGTGGCCTCATCTATTTCACTTGGAAAATATCCACAAATAGGGAAGAACATTACCTTTATCTTTGTAATGTATACAATAATGATCAAGAACAGGTTAAAAGGGGACACAGGAATATTAACCACGTTATATTGCTTACTCCACTCGGGCCTAACTACAAATGTACACTTATGACAGAACACCGCTGCTGGGAAATTGCCTTTCCCGAGGTTGGGCACATGAGGGCAGTCAAGCTCCATCCAGCGCAACACATGACGCCGCCTGAAACAGAAGGTAGGTTTGGGCTATTTTGCACACAGCTAATTACTGTGCCTTGTATTGTTCGGACATACATAAAACACCTATCATCATCATCTTTTCTTTCTGTACCACGTTCTGAAATATAAACTGCCGAAAAAAGAAAATCTGCTGTTTTCTGAGACGGTGAAGTGGCTCTTAAAAGAGCCTTTGTGTATATTAGACGAAGTTGTCGTTTAAGCGCGTTCTCCGCGAATACGGCGGGCCAGCTGAATATCCTTAGGCATGATGGTCACTCTCTTGGCGTGGATAGCGCACAGGTTGGTGTCCTCGAACAGACCGACCAGGTATGCCTCGCTCGCCTCCTGTAAGGCCATGACGGCCGAGCTCTGGAAACGCAAGTCGGTCTTGAAGTCCTGAGCGATTTCTCTCACCAGGCGCTGGAAGGGCAGTTTGCGGATGAGCAGCTCAGTAGACTTCTGATAACGGCGGATCTCCCTCAGAGCCACAGTGCCGGGCCTGTAGCGGTGAGGCTTCTTCACGCCGCCAGTAGCCGGCGCACTCTTGCGGGCAGCCTTAGTGGCGAGCTGCTTCCTCGGTGCCTTTCCACCGGTGGACTTACGGGCGGTCTGCTTGGTTCTTGCCATAGCATCGAACTCTGCACTTAACGGATAGAAAACAGAATAAACGGCGCTCTCGAACGCGGCCTTTTTTAAGCCATAACACCGCCCTGCGCTGATTGGGCGTCTCGAACGCACTCGTCTGCTATTCGAGAGAACGTTCGACGTCACCTGTTGACTATTGGACCGTCTTCTCTGCCACCGTTCGAAACACAAGACGCCCGCCCCTATTCTATTGGCGCGCTCTCTAGCTCAAATGCTTTGTTCATTAGGAACACACACAACGCCGTCACGAATCGTTTTCACTCCCCAGACTTCATTTAACCAGCACGCTAACTGCTCTTGTTCTTATAGACATTACTTAAATATGGTATCATGTCATGACTAGAAAATTATCAAGTCCTTCAAAAAAAGTAGCTGTCTCAGACTATAGCTTTGATCCCTCAAATTTCATTTAGTCAGCACGCTAACTACTGTTATTAATTAAATATGGTATCAAAGTCTTTTTTTATGCTCACTTTCACCCCCTCAGATTTCATTTAGACAACACGCCAATTATTATAGTTATTACTTGATGCTACCACATAGTTATTAGCCAAGTATAATGCTTGTGTTCTCATTTCAAACGTGCTGATTTTGAAATGCACACTTTCAGTAGAAAAACGGGTGTAAAAATTGCACTTTTGAAGCAGAGATGGGTGGCTCTTAAAAGAGCCTTTGGGTACTGAGAAAACAGTAGTGGATGAGTTTACTTGGTCTTGACAGCCTTCTCGGTCTTTTTGGGCAAGAGCACGGCCTGAATGTTAGGTAGCACACCACCCTGAGCGATGGTCACTCCGCCGAGCAGTTTGTTCAGCTCCTCGTCGTTACGGACGGCGAGCTGCAAGTGGCGAGGAATAATACGAGTCTTCTTGTTGTCACGGGCAGCGTTACCGGCCAACTCCAGAATCTCAGCGGTCAGATACTCCAACACGGCGGCTAGATAGACCGGGGCGCCGGCACCGACGCGCTCGGCATAGTTGCCTTTACGCAGAAGCCTATGCACACGCCCCACGGGAAACTGAAGTCCAGCCCTGGATGAACGAGTCTTGGCCTTAGCCCTAGCCTTTCCGCCGGTTTTTCCTCTGCCACTCATCTTGATGCTCAGATCTGTTCTAACAACAACTCTGAAATAAATATTACTCCCCGAGCTCTCCCTGATATAGACAAAACGGCCACTCTCTTATTCGCTAAGAACTCAGTGGCACATTAGCCAATCACAAGCAGGTCGTCGGATTCCAGCGTCGCCCCTCCCACCCCTGTTTGTGTGTGTGTGAGAGAGAGAGAGCGCATGAAAATAGACAGAAGGGAATATTCATACAAAAGCACAAAGTAACAACTGTATATTGAATTTATTTATTCTTATCATTAACATTGATTTATTATGTATCAGTATGTTATCCCTACATATTCTGTGATCGTTTTGGAGATCAGGAATGACGTTTAGGAATCACGATCAGGATTCTATTCTACTGTACTAAAATCAGCATCAGCCAGTAGAGGATCATTTGACGGCATGAGAGAATTGGGAATTCGTTTAATGCAAATACTGAGTAGATGCCTGTGGCTATGTGTACATGATATGTAGCAGATATGTGTATCCACACTATTGTATGTTTCTAACGTGTATTGCATTAATTCCATAAAGCTTGACTGAAGAGGAATTCCTGCTCTTTAAAGGAAAATATGGGTGGCTCTTAAAAGAGCCGTTTAAGGAACAAAAGTATGAAAGAAACAAATGTCTTTACTTCTTTTTGGCTGCTGCCTTCTTCGCCTTTGCCGCTTTAGGCTTTGTGGTCTTGGGCTTCACAGCTTTCGCTTTCTTGGGGCTCTTGGCTGCCTTTTTAGGGGTCGCGGGCTTTTTCGCCTTCTTCGGGCTCTTGGTGGCTTTCTTTGCGGCGACGGCAGCGGGCTTCTTCGCCTTCTTGGCCGCGGCGGCGGGTTTCTTGGCTGCTACCTTCTTGGGCTTCTTAGCCGCGGCGGGCTTTTTGGCGGCCGGCCTTTTCGCTTTGGGCGCGGCTTTCTTCACGGGCTTCTTGGCTTCGGTCTGCTTCTTGTTCAGCTTGAACGAGCCAGACGCGCCGGTTCCTTTGATCTGCACCAGAGTGCCTTTAGTCACGAGACCCTTAACGGCGAGCTTGACGCGGGAGTTGTTTTTCTCCACATCGTATCCGCCGGCAGCCAGCGCTTTCTTCACAGCAGCGAGAGACACGCCGCTCTTCTCTTTAGACGAGGAAATGGCTTTGACGATCAGATCGCCGACGCTAGGGCCAGATTTTTTTGCTCTCGAAGCTGCTTTCTTCTTGGGCGCTTTGGCCGGCGCGGCAGCGGGAGCGGGTGCGACTTCTGCCATCTCTCTTGGAACTACGTAGAATACACGAATCGTACGCTGTACGTTACTGTGTAACACAGGAACCTTCCTCCCCGCGGCCGGGGGGCTGGTCTTAAAAGCAGATATGAGAGCGTTGTAGACTCCACCCGGGCGCCGCTGAATGAATGCACTACCGCGGCGCGCGCTCAGCTGTGTTTTCTCATGGCATTTCTCGGCGAAAATCCGACTCGCTAGACGAGATTCAAAACGTTGAAGCACACGCTGAGCAAGGACGGGCTTTCTCGTTTCTCCCGTGGCCCGGCCTGGCCGGCTAGAGAGCAACAGTCTAGCGCAGCGGACATGAAAAGGTGCGGCGCGCGTTGTGCTCAAGCCGGCGAGCTGCGCATTTGGTGCGATGTGGTGTGTAAAAACGGGCGAAAAGCAGACACGGCCGTCGTATGCGTTCTGGGCCGAGTTGAAGGCGAGCCTTGTGTACGAGCCTGACGTCTTTGCAGCTGTCGAGTGGTGTGTGTAGTATTTGAAGCAGAGCGCGTTGGGGGCCATGTAAAGCACAGCGCGCATGACTCCCGCAGCGCGACTCCCTCGGTCTTTGCCATCGTCCGGTCCCCGAGCTCTGCTCTAATGCGTTAACCCAAACTCTGCTGTCACCCTAATGCCTTGTGTGTGTTGTATTCCATGCTGCTAGAACATTCTTTTCAATGACTTCGTGCTAATGTCACATTAGTTTGAATGACTACGTACTACTACAACAGGATTTAGAATGATTGTGTGCTTCTGGAACAGAGGTCTCAAACTCAAATTGCCATGGGGCCACTTTTGGTACTGTCATCTCATAGGTGGGCCATAAGAGCATTAAAGTACTCCAAGAAAGTGCAATATTCTCAAAATGTTCTTTTTTTAATTACCATTACCAACATATTTTATTCAACAAATTTAGTAGTAGTAAACATAACCATAACAATATCAAACAATAATTTGGTAAAAATTTCAACATAAATGTAATAGATCACACACACACACATTTTTGTTTTGTTTTCATTCTTGCCAGACACCTGACAGTGCTTCTTCTCACACAAGTGAGATACATTTGCCCTGATGGAGGTTGTAGTCGATACTCTAAGTACAGCTTCAAGATGGGCGTCAGTAATCCTGGACCTGTACTTGCATTTATTAAAGTTCATTGTTGAGAAAAGTTTTTCACACAGATATGTGCTTCCAAAAAGGCACATTAACCGACTGAACATTTTTAACAGTTCTGGGAAGGATGGCGTTAAGACTCTCAGAAATTGTCCAATGAGATCTGCTTTTCCCTGTGCCTCCCTGAATTTAGTCTTTAGTTCACTGTTACACTGCAAGTCAATAAGTTCCATTTGCAACACACTTGGGACACTCTCCACATCAACTGAGAAGGGGTCTGCCAGCATCTGGAAAGTGTCATGGTGTGCCTTGAAATCAGCAAAGTGCTCATCACATTCCTGCAGTAGGTTGTCAATAGCAGATGTATATTTATCACCACTGAATGATGTTCCCTCCTCCACAAGAGATTTGCATGATGGGAAATGGCTACGTTTTTTTGCAGAAAGCTGACAGTTTTATGGAGAAGGCTTTTACATTTTCATAAGCTGCTGTGATGAGCTGATCAGGGCCCTGGAGCTTCAGGTTAAGGATGTTTAGCTCATGTGTTATGTCCACTAGGAAGTCAAGATCCATCACCCATTTTGGATCATCAAATTCATGAACATCCATTCTGCCATCTTCCATGAATCTCTTCATCACTGTTCTTAACTCAAAGAATCACTTCAGGACATTTCCCCTGCTGAGCCAGCGCACCTCAGTAAAGTAAAGTACATCACCATATGCTGACTCAATTTCTTGCAAAAAGGCCCTGAACCGGCGGTGCTGCAAACCCCTAGATCTGATATAATTAATGCATTTCAGAACAACAGCCATAACATGTTCATATTTCAGGCACTTGCTGCACAGTGCCTGTTGGTGTATAATGCAGTGCGGAACAACTGCTGGACCTGCTTTTTCCTCTTCTAATTTTCTTTGTAAAAAATATCTTTGGATGTGGTGCGGCCGTGCATTGGACACAAACTTAGCAACTCTTCTGTCACTTAGAACGTCTCATTAATACCCCTTATGAAAATTGCGAGCTGAGCATTGTCAGTCTTATCGGTGCTTTATCGGTGTTAGCCGATAGCGCTATATTGTTGAACAAGCTCTTTTTTTTTGTACATAAAATATCCGCAACTTTCAT
This sequence comes from Ictalurus furcatus, assembly GCF_023375685.1. Taxonomy (NCBI): domain Eukaryota; kingdom Metazoa; phylum Chordata; class Actinopteri; order Siluriformes; family Ictaluridae; genus Ictalurus; species Ictalurus furcatus. The sequence continues at coordinate 3,270,312 of NC_071263.1, read as the reverse complement.
CATGCAGTCCTTCCGAAACAGGCGTTCAGTGAATGGCTTTCCGGCTTTGGCGATTAATTCACTCACCACATAACTTGCCTCATCTGCAGTATCAGCATCCTTTTTGGCTTTATGAAAAATACTTTGCTGAGATATAAATCCTCTCTGTAACTGTGTGGCTCCTGTTGCCATCTCATCTCCCTCATACTTCTCGTACTGCTCTCAGTGTTTAGTCCAATAATGACGCTTGATATTATATTCCTTTAAAACTGCAACTTTTTCGTTGCATATCAGGCAGGTAGCATTTCTATTAAACTCCACACAAAAAATACTGGGTAGTCCATCTTTCTTGAAACAGTCTGTGTTCATCATCCACCTTACGTTTTGATTTTGACAGCAACATCTTTGTTCTTCAGCACCTTGTGGGCATTTTGGCCAACTTTGACCTTTACCATAACAAACGAAATGCATAAAAAAAAAACAGAATTGTGTTTTTATTTTAATTATTTCAAAAGGGTAGGTTGAATTGGCATGAAACCGCTATATCATTAGATTTGGCAGGCCAGATTATATATATATATATATATATATATATATATATATATATATATATATATATATATATATATATATATCTCGTATATATTACATCTTATATATATTACATCTCGTCGCAGGCTGAACTGAGGGGGAAGGGGGGCCTGATGTGGCCGGGAGTTTGTTCTAGAACCTTAGTTCAAATGACTTGTGCTAATGTCACATTAGTTTGAATGACTATGTACTACTACAACACTATTTAGAATGATTATGTGCTTCTAGAACATTAGTTTGAATGCCTACGTGCTACTGGAATACCATTTTCAGTCACTTCCTGTTGCTACAATTTTAATACGAATAACTTTGTGCTGCTAAAGCCCCATTTTGCATTGCTCAGATTATACAACCCCCCGAAACCTTGCTACAACCCTGTTTAGGTTTACTTATCCCTGCATTTAGTAGATTGCTCGGTGTAGGTGACGGCGTCGCGGATCACGTTCTCCAGGAACACCTTCAGCACACCGCGAGTCTCTTCATAGATCAGACCAGAAATACGCTTTACACCGCCACGGCGAGCCAGACGGCGAATAGCTGGCTTGGTGATCCCCTGGATGTTATCGCGAAGCACTTTGCAGTGACGCTTAGCGCCTCCTTTGCCGAGTCCTTTACCACCCTTGCTTTGTTTTTTTTTTGTTGTTTTTTTATCAGTGTTTTAATTATTAGTAAGCAACAATGGCAAAGAAGAAAAAAAAACCCAGAATAAACTGTGAAAGGAAGTTTCAGTAGGGAAAGCTCATCCTCCTCTGGCCAGCATATTAATATTAACTCATTAACGACTGTGACATCCCTTTCTACAGGCAACATTGTCTTTAAATGATTATTTTTGAAGCCCCTTACACCAGTTCCTCTGCTCACACCACACTGAAGCTGTTGGGTTTCCAAATTTAAGTTACACCGATGCATAATAACATTCCAATATGTTTCATGGGAACAGGCTTACACAAGATCAATAAAATAATTTTGAAATGACTGCCAGGCTAAATGTACACAATACCTCAATGTTATGTAAATATGTGATATGAACAATTGTATATACATTAACATGTGACTACATCACAATGTGCAATGTGCAAATCCAAGATCTACTAAAAATTAGACAAAAAAATAATTTCTCTTGGAGCATGAGTTAAAACAGAGGAAAACGCACTCGACACCAAAGCAAAGCTTGCTAAATTAATTAAAAATAAAAATGTAAATGTTGTGATTGCATATATTTAAAACAGGTAAAACTCTAAATTAGTATTGAACTCTAAATTGGTTCAGATGTAACCAGTTTCCAGAAGAAGTGACATAATTATTTAAATGGAGTGAAGCTGAATTAAACTGCTACATGATCTTCATGTTCCTGGTCCAGTGTGTGTTAGTAAATTTACCCAACAATAAGAATCACAAACAAGCAGGAGCAAAACAAGTCCAAATCAAAGTTCTGTTGAAGTCTCAATCAGGGTTTGGTTATAAAAAAAATTATCCAAATGTAGAACCATAAAATCCATGAATGTACTGTACTGGAAATAATGTACTGTAGCACGATCCCCCTCTGCCTTGAGATATTGTGGGTTTCCAAACAAAAAATGTCCATTTCTCCTTTTGTACAGCTGGTGGTTTCATAACACACTGAAATAGATACTTGTGGGGGAATTAACAATGTTCTCACATGTACAATGTGTTCCTTGTTCCAATCAGGTTACAGCTGGCGAAGCTGTTTCCCTTTTTACCACCGGATTACTGGATGATGGGACACATAATGAAGCTTTCAGGTTATGTTTCTTCTACAGGACTTCTTACTTGTGTGAAACATTTGATTGCTCCTCTGTGCCACAGATATAAAACTATAACAAGCAGTATAACAAGTGCAGAAAGTGGAATCAATACTAGGAAAACATATCTTGTCCTTCTTGGTTTGCATTGAACATCTGTAATGGAAGTGCCTTCTTGGTCCTCAATCTCATTATTGACCCAACAGTCAGTCCATTTAGTGCAGTTCACACCTTTAGGAGAATAAAATCCTGGTGGACACGGCTCACAAACTGTATCCGAGTCCTTAGTGCCTGGAGTCTTTACTTGCTGCCCTGGTTCACATTCACTGTGTTTTGACGCAAGAGAACATTCTCTATTGGAGTACTGCATGCAATAATATCCATCCAAGACCTCACATACCGTATCCTTTATTGTGGTACACTCTTGCAATATATAAAGGCCTGTGTCACAGGATTTACATGAAAAACATTTGTTAAGGTCATTAGGTTCATTCATAAACATTCCTTTAGAACAAGGTTTGCATAATGTACTGTAATCACCAATGCAGTCAATGAGAACCACCGACCCTATAGAACACATTGGACAACATTCTCCAGCTGCCGATAGATATTGACTTTTCCCACATTTAGCTCCATATGTGAGGACAGCATAAACACCGAAAATGTACAGACGAAGTGTCAGAACCGTGGATTTCATTATTCTGACACAACACAGAGTTAGATCAATACAGCAGAACTGGCTGATCACAGTATGGACCGCGTCGTGTCTTCTCGCTCTAATCGTCGACTCGTACTACACCCTCCCGTCACTTCCTCCATTTTCTTCTGTAGTCGAGTTGAATCTTTTTCAGCGGTGTCGCGACCGACGGGTTTTATCTCCGTAACCGAGCCAATTGCCATACTTCTTTTGACATACTTTAGTTTTAACTAAAAACAAGGTGAATTACTCAGAAGTTTCGATTCATCGTTATTCCACACAAAATGGCTCTGCCAGACATGATACTGCTTTCGAAGTCAAACCGCTCACTAAAAGTTCTCGCGCAGCGCGACAATTATTATAATAATTGGATTATTATAAGTAGTAGTAATAGTAGTACAATACCTACAATCTGCCCTCTGTTTTAGGCGGCGTCGTGTGTTGTGCTGGATGGAACATGACTGCCCTCGTGTGGCCAAACTCGGGAACGGCAACATTCATGTTCATTCTCATCACTGCGCCTATGCAACTTCATGTGTTCCCTACGTGGCCTCATCTATTTCGCTCGAGAATATCCACAAATAGGGAAGAACGGTACAAAGTTAAAGTTAATGTAAACCATCGTTAAATTACAACAATAATTATCATGAACTGGACCGGACAAAAGGAAGAGAGAGAGAGAGAGAGAGAGAGAGAGAGAGAGAGAGAGAGAGAGATATCATGTCAAAGTTCTTAGCCAGAAAACCGCTTCTGGGAAATTGCCGTTCCCGTGGTTGGACACACGAGGGCAGTCAAGCTCCATCCAGCGCAACACATGACGCCGCCTGAAACAGAAGGTAGGTTAGGGATAGTGTACAGACACAGCTCATCAGCGTTATTACTACAAATTGCATCATTTTCACACATCAAGGACGATACACGGAGCTTCTGAACTATTTAACAGTAGCTTATTATTATTATCATCTCGTTTTTAAATAACATACCTTCATCACTTGACATGTAAAAAAAACCGTTCCATATACAAATTTACATTGAAATAATGTCTCCAGATACATGTACAGTAGTTTTGTGACAATGTCCAATCTTAAACACGTTAGATAAACAAATAAAAGGAAAAGGTTAGATAGACCAAAGATTTAAATACAACTCCGTTCAAATGAATACATGCCTGCTCAGACACCACAACGTTTAAAAACCTCGAGATTCGCGGAGTCATAAAGGGATCAACCGTCAAGCATACCATCAGGTTAGTTCTAGAACTCTGACCGCGACGTCATAACGGATATTATAGCTCGCTGCTCCGATTTCACTATATTTGTCTGTCTGTGTGCACGCCAACATAGTTTAAACAATAATAATACATTCACAGTTTATCATGTACATAGCAGTATATTAATCAACATCATAAAGTACACATTCATTTCTAATATAATATTAACATTGTAATCTTCTTCCCTAGTTCTGGATATTCTCGAGTGAAGTAGATGAGGCCACCTACGGAACGCATTAAGTTACATAGCAGCAACGATGAGAATAGAAATGTATTTCTAATATTAGTTGAAATTTCAAAGATTAAGGTAATGTATCATACATTATTACATTGCAATAATAATTATCATGAACGGGTTAAAAAAGAAGACCGATATTAATAGTAATATGTCAGATTTCTTACACAGAATACCGCTTTTGGGGAAATTGCTGTTCCCGAGGGTGGACACACGAGGGCAGTCAAGTTCCATCCAGCACAAGACACACGCCGCCTGGAACAGGAGGAAGATTTTGGCTATTGTACACAGACACAGCTCATCGGCGTTATTACTGTGCATTGTCTAGTTTTCACATAAGGACAATACACGGCTCTTCTGCACTGTTCATCTTTTAATAAGCAACCAAACATTATGTAATATACATAGCAGTATATTTATCATGATAAAGTTCACTCATTAATAACGAATCATAAGCATTCCTATACTTTCCCCTCTAATGGTGATAGAAATACAAAGAATATATATCCCCTTACCTCTGCACCACATTCTAAATATTCAAACACCCAATAAAGAAAATTTGCTGTTTCCTGAGACGATGAAGTGGCTCTTAAAAGAGCCTTTGTGTATATTAGACCGAGTTGTCGTTTAAGCGCGCTCTCCGCGAATACGGCGGGCCAGCTGAATATCCTTGGGCATAATGGTCACTCTCTTGGCATGGATAGCGCACAGGTTGGTGTCCTCGAACAGACCGACCAGGTATGCCTCGCTCGCCTCCTGCAAGGCCATGACGGCCGAGCTCTGGAAACGCAAGTCGGTCTTGAAGTCCTGAGCGATTTCTCTCACCAGGCGCTGGAAGGGCAGTTTGCGGATGAGCAGCTCAGTAGACTTCTGATAACGGCGGATCTCCCTCAGAGCCACGGTGCCGGGCCTGTAACGGTGAGGCTTCTTCACGCCGCCGGTAGCCGGCGCGCTCTTGCGGGCAGCCTTAGTGGCGAGCTGCTTCCTCGGCGCCTTGCCACCGGTGGACTTACGGGCGGTCTGCTTGGTTCTTGCCATAGCATCAAGCTCTGCACTTCACGGATAGAAAAACAGAATAAACGGTGCCTTCGAACGCGGCATTTTTAAACCATAACACCGCCCTGCGCTGATTGGGCGTCTCGAACGCGCTCGTCTGCTATTCGATAGAACGTTCGACGTCACCGGTTGACCATTGGACCGTCTTCTCTGCCACCGTTCGAAACACAAGACGCCCGCCCCTATTCCATTGGCGCGCTCTCTAGCACAAATGCTTTATTCATTAGGAACACACACAACGCCGTCACAAACTGTTTTCACTCCTAAGACTTCATTTAAGCAGCACGCTAACTGCTATTGTTCTTATAGTCATTGCTTAATATGATATCAAATCATGACTAGAAAATTATCAAGTGCTTTTTATGAACTGTTAAAAAATGCTTTATTGGCACAAATGTTAGATGAAATTATTAACAGGTCAGTTGCTGACCTATTGCAGGGTCTGTAACAGGTTACTATAAGTGGATGTCCAGGCTTAAAACATATTTGTGTACTCAAGCTTTTTGTTCTTAGGTAAAGGAGCAGATTTAGATGGTCACGATTGTTAAGGTGAACTGGGATGTTTGGATGCTGTCCCCCCCTTCACCCAGGTGTGTTTTAGGGACTTTTTTTTTAAAATACTCTAGTGTATTTGCTCTTTGATTTTGAATACAAACTTCTTTACTTTAGTATTTTGCTCCCGATCCCGATGCAATGTCATTGTATGCATGAATTCAAAGTGTCTGACAGTCTCGATGCGTCCACAGCGCTCACACTCTTTAGAACTCGGAAATAGAGAGGGGGGGGTGGGTTAAGGGCCTTGCTCAAGGCTTCAACAGTGGCAACACTGGGGCTTCAACCATTGACCTTCTGAGCAGTAATCCAGAGCCTTAACCATTGAGCCACCACTGCCCACTGTGTATTATTTTTGTTATGCTAAAATAATACAATAAACAGTAATAAAGCTGATGAGCTCTGTCTGTGTAAAATACCCAAAACCTACCTTCTGTTTTAGGCAGCGTTGTGTGCTGTGCTGGATGGAGCATGACTGCCCTCCTGTGGTCAAACTCGGGAACGGCAATTTCCCAGAAGCAGTATTTTGTTATTAAACTTTTAATAATGGTGCTTATATGTTTGTAGTATTTAGCCAAGTGTGGAGTAAGAAATATTAGATTCTATTAATATTAATATCTCTCTCCTTTTCCCCCATTTATGATAATTATTGTTGTATGTGTGTGTATGTGTATATATATATAATTACCTTTATCTTTGTAATCTTCTTCACTATTGAAATAGATGAGGCCGCCTATGGAACACATTAAGTCAGCAAGGGGGGTAGAGGTGGAGGGAATTATTATTATTTTTTATATATATAATTTATTATTATTATTGTTATGTGTGTGTGTCTTATTATTTCTGTGTCTGTGTTATTATTTCAGACATCAGATATTTCTCATCTATATTAAATGTTTTCTACACATGTGAGCATTTTAGAAACTGTTTGAAGGATTTTTACACGCACCCCTGCTCTCTTCAGACGGAACCCCGGTTGGGAAACACTGGCTTAGTTACTCGTCTGACCAATGTGTTTAACTTAGCCTCCATCATCACCTTTATTCTGAGTAACATTAATTACTCACACAAAAACTACTTACACACCAATCCTCACTAATATCAGGATACTCGTTCTCATTAAGGGAAAACCAGAAAAAAAATACATTTCTGCAAATGTTTAAGTAAACTTACTCAGCATATGAGTTCTGCTTCTTTATCTAATGATCTGCTGAGTGTTTCTAGCACTTCCTGTTATTTTACATTTATATATATATGTATATATATATATATATATATATATATATATATATATATATATATATATATATGTATATGTATAGAGCTCTGACAGTTGTTCGTGCACAGCTGAATGAAATCACGAGATAATAAATCAAGGTAATGAAATGATAATGTGTGTGATGTAGATTTTTACCAGACTTTTAATTTTCTGTGCTCTGTATTTGCACCTGTTTTCAGGCTTTTACTTTCAGTATTTGCAGGCCTTTGCTGGATGGATCAGAAAGCTGTCTGATAACAAACCATATCTATGTGTGTGTGTGTTTATTATCCTACCTCACTGCCCCTCCACCTCTGCAGAAAAAAACAGGTAGACGGAAGTGAAAGTGAAAGTCAGAGTCTCCATTTTGTGTGGAGGGGAAAGTACACCATTTCAGGAGTAAAAACACAGTGAGTATCTACATCTAAAGCTATAATATATAAACACACTGAATTTACACTAGATGCAGAAGGGTTTTGTGGGTTTGTTCTGAAGTTTGAATGTACACAGGTTGTTTTATGACGTGATACCGTGACTATTTCCTGTAAGTGAACTCTGTGCTGATACAGGGTTTGATTTAACACACCGATGTTGGAGTGAAGTAAACGTGTGTCCTGCTGATATCTGGAGAAGGAGACATGACCTCCAACATGAGTGTGTCTGGAGAACAGGACTTAAAGAAAGACGAGAGGTGAGTTACTTTTCCATTCACCAGCAATAAATACACACCGTCTCATGGGAACAGATCTGTATCTCACTATTCTTTTTCATGAACATGTTAGTGTCAGTGAGGAAATCCTGAAATCAGTGTATTGTGTTAAGAGGATAGTGTTAAATATCTGTCTCTGTATTTATTAGTGTGTGTTGTGCAGCTATGAACATATTACATCATGTGTTTTATTTGTTCACAGACCATAACAGAAGAAATCTAACCTCAGCAGAAATCAGTTGGTCTCCATATTTAAGGTGTGTGTCTTTTTAATGTGTGTAACTTGTGTGTGAGTACGTTGCAGGTTTTTTATTTAAGATAATGACAATTTACAGATTTATTGATGTGCAGCAGCATTATGGGTAATCAGAATTTCAGGTGTAACTGTGGTAATAGAAAGAGACTTTTCTTCTTTTCATAAAATAAAAGCATCTCTCAGTGTGTAACATTATAATATTTAGATGTGTTCCTGTGTGTTTCTGACCAGGAGCTGGAACACAAAGTCATCATTCTGATAAAGAATGAGCTGAAGTGGTTTAGGAAGCTCCTGAGTCCAGATTACCCAGCATGCACTGAGAGGGAGGTGGAGGATGAGGAGGATCTGCAGAGTGTCAGAGACGGAGCGCTGAAGATCACACTGCACGTCCTGAAGAACATGAACCACACAGATCTCGCTAACACACTGCACAACAGTAAGAGCTCTGAGTCATGGCTTTATTCCGTCAGGTTCACTTTAGAGAGAGGAAATAGTTTTAGATATGAACACTTTTAGTTTGAAGTTTGAGTTTAGTATCATGTACATCTGCTGCTTTTCTGTTCTGTTCGTGGTCCAGCTTGTGGTGACTCTGTCCAATGACCCTGTTCCTTCAGGAATATTTAGTACATGAATCAGGAATGAACAGCAGCATTTGAATTTTACATTTAATCCTGTGTTCAGCGATTTTACATTAAAACATGTTATTACTTTGTTTATTAGAACTCGCCTCTGTGTATCAGACAGAGCTGAAATCCAACCTGAGAGAGAAGTTTAAAAGAATTAATGAAGGAATCTCACAGTATGGAAGCTCAGCACTTCTGAATGAGATCTATACAGAGCTCTACATCACAGAGGGTTGGAGTGGAGACGTCAATAATGAACATGAGGTGAGACAGATTGAGACAGCGTCCAGGAGACCAACAGCACAGGAGACACCCATCAAATGTAATGATCTCTTTAAAGACAAGTCCATCAGAAGTGTGCTGATTAAAGGAGTTGCTGGAATTGGAAAAACAGTCTCTGTGCAGAAGTTCATTCTGGACTGGGCTGAAGGAAAAGCAAATCAGCACATCACCTTCATGTTTCCACTTCCCTTTAGAGAGCTGAATCTGATGAAGCAGAGAAATCTCAGTCTGATTGATCTTCTTCATCACTTTTTCCCTGAAATTAGAAAACTACAATTAATAGACTCCTACACAGTGGTGTTGATCACGGATAGTCTGAATGAGTGTCGACATCCTCTAAACTTCCAGAAGAATGAGAGATTGTGTGATGTGACAGAGTCAGCCTCAGTGGATGTGCTGCTGACAAACGTCATCAAGGGAATCTGCTTCCCTCTGCTCTCCTCTGGATAACCTCTCGACCAGGTGCAGCCAATCAGATCCCTCCTGACTGTGTAGACCAGGTAACAGAGGTACGAGGGTTCAGTGATCCTCAGAATGAGGAGTACTTCAGGAAGAGGATCAGTGACCGGAGCCTGGCCAATAAAATCATCTCACACATGAAGTCTTCAAGAAGCCTCTACATCATGTGTCACATCCCAGTCTTCTGCTGGATCTCAGCCACTGTTCTAGAGAGAATTTTGGGTGGAGCAGAGCGTGGAGAGATCCCCAAGACTCTGACTCAAATGTTCACACACTTCCTGATCTTTCAAATCAAACACAAGGACCAAAAGTACCATCAGAAATGTGACCCTGGTCCTCAGAAGACCAGAGAGAGTATCCTGGCACTGGGAAAACTGGCTTTCCTACGGCTGGAGAAAGGAAACCTGATCTTCTATGAGGAAGACCTGAGAGAGTGAGGCATTGATGTGAGAGAAGTGTCAGTGTACTCAGGAGTGTGTACCCAAATCTTCAGAGAGGAGTTTGGGCTTCACCTGGGGAAGGTGTTCAGCTCTGTACATCTGAGTGTTCAGGAGTTTCTGGCTGCTCTATACGCATTTCTCTCCTTCATCAGCAGAAATGTAACAGAACAACAAACCACTGATCTGTCTGATCTTCTCACCAAGTCAGACACGTCTAATGTCCTCAGGAGTGCAGTGGACAACGCCTTACAGAGTGAGAACGGACACCTGGACCTGTTCCTCCGCTTTCTTCTGGGTTTCTCACTGGAGTCCAATCAGACTCTCTTACGAGGCTTAATGCCACAGACAGGAAGCAGCTCTCACAGCAAACAGGAAACAGTCGAGTACATCAAGGAGAAGATCAGTGAGAATCCACCTCCAGAGAAATCCATCAATCTGTTCCACTGTCTGAATGAACTGAATGATCATTCTCTAGTGCAGGAAGTACAAACTTACCTGAACAGAGGATATCTCAGGTGTCTCAGTGGAACCAGACTCTCTCCTGCTCAGTGGTCAGCTCTGGTGTTTGTGTTACTGAACTCAGAACAGGAGCTAGATGTGTTTGATTTGAGTAAATATGACCCATCAGAGGAATGTCTTCTGAAGCTGCTGCCAGTGGTCAAAGCCTCCAGAAAAACTGAGTGAGTATTTTTATTTATAAATGTATTACTGCATGGTTTATTAATTTTAATGTAACACTGAACTGCACTGTTTGGATTAATCCTTGTTAATAATTACTCTAATCATCTTTAAACAAACCTCTGGTACTGTTACAGAAGAGTTTCACTTTTTACACTAACACATTACGTCTGCACTGAGGGCTGGGCCATATGGACAAAACCTTATATCACCATTACCTTTTCTCTAAAACTGATGAAAAAATGATCTCTACAAAATAACTGCATGTATTCATCACTGCTTTTTGATCATTTTCTGAACTAAACACCAGTGAAAGGCACTTTTTCTTTTTTCCTTTTGTTTAAAAGTGACATTGAACAGAACTTCACAAACGAGAAGAAGAAAACCAGAACACTGTCACCATGGGGACAATATGAATACAGCATGTGATATTGGCGATATAGAGGATATAGGAATATATCTATCAATAGACATGATTGATTATTCTATTTTCTGGTCCTATGATATGTATCAGCGTACCACACCGCCCAATCTGCACTGAGGGACACGTGAGAGTGTCGTGGAAAACAATCTTTCCAACCTAAGTTAAAAACTTCAGTGACAGATGGTTTGTAGATGCCAAAGGTCATCAGACTTTATTGAAACAACAAAGTGAGACAGTCTGCAGAAAGTCTGAATTATACACACACAAACATGTCTTTATATACTTTTCTGAAGCAGTAAAATTATCCCTAGGTGGGGCATTAACCTCTTCTTTCTAAAAACAAACCAATCTCCATCACCTTATTGAATTATTCATATCTACATGATACCTTACATTTGTGGTGCATGCGTTGTCAGTTGGATTTTCTTAAAGGTTTTATTGAGACAAGGTCGTTTTTTTGCAGCGCATGCGCCTTGCGTTGAATTTTCTGAAAGGTTTCATCAGGACAGGATTTTTACCCTGTCCCAAAATTCACCCTTATACCTTAATGACTTTCGGGCTTTAGTCCCAGCCTGGTAAACTTCATCCTGGAAGTCTGATCTGTTATTGTGACACTGGTTTGCAAGCTTAAAGGGCTTTGATTGGAAACACAGTTCTGGTGAATGTCTAATTGCTAATTTATTGCTAGAGTAAAGCTGCTTTAGACAAAAATACACAGTTCGTCTAACTCAGTTTACACAGGACATACAGAGATACAGAAAAACTTCGGGGTTACGCATGTAACCCTGTTCCCTGAGAAGGGAACGAGACGTTGCGTTTAGCATAACAGTATGGGTCACGGGCGCAAGGCGCTTCCCATACTGTTATGCTATGCAACGTCTCATTCCCTTTGAAAGGGAACGTCGGGGTTACGCATGTAACCCTGTTACCTGATGTTCAGTAAAACATAGAAGTCTTCTAGCTCAGTACACACTTACAATATTACTTGATTAAAAACTCTTCTGTGTTTTTAGATTATGCTTCTAAATATTGATTGTACTTACAGACTATGTTTGTTAACATAATATAGATTATTAGATTATGCTTCTAAATATTGATTGTACTTACAGACTATGTTTGTTAACATAATATAGATTATTAGATTATGCTTCTAAATATTGATTATACATATAGATTATGTTTGTTAACTAATGTTGATTATTAGATTATGCTTCGAAGTAATAATTCTAAATGTTAGTTACACATATTGATTAGACTTTATCTTATCGTATCTTATATTCTATAAGAGAGAAGAAGGACTGGATTGATTGGATCTGTAGGGTTGCAGCCATATACCGGTGATGACCGCGGTATGAAAATTGATGGTTATCAAACCGTGTACATTCACCTACGCATTCACATCTCCTTTAATCCTCCACTGTCTGTCAGACTCGCCAACTTACTCCACACACACACACACATACACACACACACACTGACACACACACACACTCACACCATCCTGCACTGCGGCCTACAAACATGGCCGTCATGGACCGCAATTCCCAGAACACACCTTCATTCTAATCACGCACTCCTGCATCCAATTTACGCTCAGTTGCTTAGTCTCTATCATTTTTCCAAGCCTTGTATTGTGTTTGCTTTTCTGGTTCTTGACTTTGTTCACTCTGTTGACCTCGATTCTCTGCCTTGCCTAGCCTGTTTGCCTGATCGTTTGACCCTTCACTGCCTATTGATTTCTACCTGATCCTTTGGACTTCTTGTTGTTTGATTAAACTTCCATACCTGCACTTGCTTCCGTCTCAGCCTCCATTACGTGACAATGGTAAAGAGTAAGTGTATTATGGCTGTGTGTGTGTGTTTGAGATCAGTGTTCTGATATTTCATCATTTCTCTTCCAGTCTGTGTGTGTGTAAACTGACAGAGGAAAGCTGTAGAGTTCTGTCCTCAGTTCTCAGCTCAAGCTCCTCCAGACTGAGAGAATTGGACCTGAGTTACAATAAACTGCAGGATTCAGGAGTGAAGCTGCTCTCTGCTGGACTGGAGAATCCACACTGTACACTGGCGATACTGAGGTACACACACACACACACACACACACACACACACACACACACACGTCCAGTTTCCATCTGTGGTGATTGTAATTGTGGTGATGTGATATATTGTCATTGTTGTGTGTGTGAGATGGAGAGTAAATGTTCTGTTTATAAAGATTTTGTGTAGTTGATGTTGGTTTTTGGGGGGTGCGAAATACATCTGAAAAAGCGTTTCAGTGGTTAATATTGGGTATGTGTTTGTGTTACTATGTGAGGGATATTTTGTTTGTGTAACCACACTGTTAGAAAACTGATGTTTGAATGTGTACATTCAAAAAGAAGAGCTGTTTAAAAAGAATCCGTATTACTTGTCTTCCAAAAAAAACACATAACCCTTTAGGAGGTAAAAATGATTAAAAGAGCTGTTTAAAAAGAAATCGCACGTATTACATGACTTCTAAACAAAGATCCTTATGAGGTGAAAATGTTAAAGTGTTGGATAAAAGAATCACCCTTATTGTTTAAACTATAAGATAAGTTTTCGCAAGATGTCTTCCATTCGCTGGGTTAAAGCAGTAATGATGTTGGAACGCATTATCAAGAATGTTTATTTGTAAACAAATTCATGGGGCTGTTGTAATGGTTAAACAGTTATCTAACGCTTCAGGTGATGCTGACATTGTGTCTATTCTGGACATCGTAGATGAAATCAAGTTTCTGAACAAGGCAGGCACATGTGTTATTATTTTATAAGTATTCGTTCCTATGTATGATGTGCTGTGTATGTGTAGAATGACCAGCCTATACTTTTTATTTTACACAAAGGATCGAACTCAGGCGGTGCCGCTCCGTGAGTCAGGTCGGGCAAGCCCATGCTCGGTAAGTGTTGTAATAATTAGATATTTAACGGTTACGTTTAAATGTGGTTTTATGCTGTTTACATATAATTTTTTCTGTGTGTTCGTTTGTTTACTGTTCAAGGATTGTCATATCTTGTAAACAAGATCGAAGTACCAGTGTTCAAAAATTGTGTTGCAGGTTCTACTGAACGGCTTGTGTCAACAAAGCCTAGAAAGAACAAGTGTAAAACAGTTACGGTCGCTCAGGTCCATACTCCGACTGACGAATGTTTGAGAGACAGAGGTTTAGTGACATCTACAAAGCCTAAGCGATCAAGATATTCCCCAGGGTCGACAGACGGTATGTAGCATGTATTTTTTTAAAAGAGTGTTTTATTCGTACTGATTCGTACTAATTCGTACTGATTTCCTAATTCATGGTTTTTTTTTCCCAGAGTCAGTTGTGAATGAACGTGCTGCCGCTGAACCGCATGCTATAGACTCCGTTTTGAGCTGGGATCGCGAATTGTTAGAATCGAGGGACCATTGTGCATTTTCCCGGCTCCTGGAGAAACGCGTGCCAGTGAATGTCTAACTGCGGGAGAGGACGACTCTGAGGCTCTACCTTCAAATCAAGAAGATTACGGTCGCGAGTTGCCGGCTATTATAGACAACAACAGAGCCTTATCTGAACTGATACGATCCGGGTTCAAGACCATCGAGGGGCATATTGTGTGGATTGAAAAGAGTTTTGCTGTCTTCGGAGAGCATCTGGACAGCCTTGAGAAGAAACAGCGTTTTTATAATCAATCTGTGACGGATACTTTACAATGACACACCATCACGCATAAACATATTATAGCTACCCAGAGGCTCCTTGCTGGGGAGATTCGCTGCACTGGCCATGACCAATATCTGATAACAGAGTTGTAACTGCAGAACACTGTGGGGTATTCAGTACAGCAAAAGATAGGGTTTAATGACATCACACGGTTTGAACGGTTGTTACACATTAAAATAGTGGTGTTCCATAACAAATGCAAATAGGACATCAGTACATAGCTCAGTGTGATGTCACTAAATACTGTCAGAAATATAATAGGCGATATCATGTCAACGGATCCACCCCAAAACAACACGTGTGCGCAGCAGAACGTTGTATCCATTGTGGCGCGGAATTGGTTAATGATGGCGTACACCAGTGTTTTATACAACCAATAAAACTCGAGCCACCTAGCAACAAATACATATATTATGATTTTGAGACACAACACGTAGACGGTAAACACATTTCAAATTTCCTATGCGCGATTACGTTTAAAGGGGAAGAGTTCACAGTCGCTGATACAGTCTGTACAGATCGACTTGTTAAAAAGTTTAGACAGCCTCATTATCAGAATTTCACATGGGTTGCACACAATGCTTCTGGGTTTGACAACTTTATACTTTTGGAATATTTTGCAAAAGCAGGGCTAACACTTCAAATTGCTATGCAAGGCTGTTGGATCATTTTAATGTATGGCCAGACATTCAAGCAACGTTTTAATTGATAGCTACTCATTCAATCCTATGCGTCTATCCATGACGTCTGCTGCGTTAAATCTAACCTGTACTGAGAAAGGTAATTTTCCAGAACTGTTCAATAGAATAGAAAATGAAGACTACATAGGACCATACCCGGACAAGCATTTCTACGGCTATGAGACAATGTCTGACAAAGAGAGGGTTCTGTTTGATGAGTGGTATGTTACGGTAATGGGTAAAGTGTTTGATTTTAAAAAAAGAGCTCTCCATGTATGACAAGAACGACTGATTGGAATAAAGTGGTGGGTCTGAATTCTCTGCAGGATTTCTGAAGTTCATCTCCAAACTTTCCTCCTCCTACTTCGCGGAGCACCAGCAGATGCGTCATGCAGCTCCCGATGTCTTCCAATGTCCAGGGTCTGTGAACCAGCATAGGGCCTCCTTCTTTGGCCACTTCTAGCTTTGGGGCATTTACCATGGCGTGCACTGTCCCTTCTCTGTCCGATTTTGTTGGTCTGAAGCCCTCAGGCAGCAATGTTGTTGGTCCCTTCACTTGGGATCTCGTGTTTAACGCCACCGGTGAAGGTAGGATGGCTGGAGCATCGTTTGATGGGGGTTGGTGGCTCAGTTCTGACAGGTTCGGATAGAGTAGCATAGGTTGGGCCCCTTCATCGTGAGGAGGTGCCTCTGAAATTGCAGGTTCCTCCCTCCTTACTGGCGGTGGGGCGGAGTCCGGGTCGGGATCGGCTTTCTGCAATTTAGCACACTGAGAAACAGATGAGGGCCCTGCCTGAAATTTTTTCTCTCTTTTATGTGCCTCGCTCTGCCATTCAGCAAATGCCTTCCAGTCAGTCAAAAACTGCACTTCGCTCTTTGTTTTAGGGGTCTCTCTTTCTCCTTTCTCTAAATTAGAGAAAGGACAGTATATATATATATATATATATATATATATATGCGCTGTCCTTTCTCTAATTTAGAGAAAGGAGAGAGAGAGAGACCCCTCTCTCTGTGTGTATGTATATATATATATATATATATATATATATATATATATATATATATATATATATACATACACACAGTATCTCACAAAAGTGAGTACACCCCTCACATTTTTGTAAATATTTGATTATATCTTTTAATGTGACAACACTGAAGAAATGACACTTTGCTGTCCCTTCAAAATAACTTACCACATAGCCATTAATGTCTAAACCACTGGCAACAAAAGTGAGCACACCCCTAAGTGAAAATGTCCAAAATTGGCCCAAAGTGTCAATATTTTGTGTGGCCACCATTATTTTCCAGCACTGCCTTAACCCTGGTGGACATGGAGTTCAGCACAGCTTCACAGGTTGCCACTCCTCCATGACATCACAAAGCTGGTGGATGTTAGAGACCTTGTGCTCCTCCACTTTCCGTTTGAGGATGCCCCACAGACGCTCAATAGGGTTTAGGTCTGGAGACATGCATAGCCAGTCCATCACCTTCACCCTCAGCTTCTTTAGCAAGGCAGTGGTCATCTTGGATTTGTGTTTGGGGTCGTTACCATGCTGGAATACTGCCATGCGGCCCAGTCTCCAAAGGGAGGGGATCATGCTCTCCTTCAGTATGTCACAGTACATGTTGGCATTCATGGTTCCCTCAATGAACTGTAGCTCCCCAGTGCCGGCAGCACTCATGCAGCCCCAGACCATGACACTCCCACCACCATGCTTGACTGTAGGCAAGACACACTTGTCTGTGTACTCCTCACCTGGTCGCCACCACACACGCTTGACACCATCTGAACCAAAAAATTTATCTTTGTCTCATCAGACCACAGGACATGGTTCCAGTAATCCATGTCCTTAGTCTGCTTGCTTCAGCAAACTGTTTGCGGGCTTTCTTGTGCACCATCTTTAGAAGAGGCTTCCTTCTGGGACGACAGCCATGCAGACCAATTTGATGCAGTGTGCGGCGTATGGTCTGAGCACTGACCGGCTGACCCCCCACCCCTTCAACCTCTGCAGCAATGCTGGCAGCACTCATACGTCTATTTCCCAAAGACAGCCTCTGGATATGACGCTGAGCACGTGCACTCAACTTCTTCGGTCGACCATGGCGAGGCCTGTTCTGAGTGGAACCTGCCCTGTTAAACCGTTGTATGGTCTCGGCCACCGTGCTGCAGCTCAGTGTCAGGGTCTTGGCAATCTTCTTATAGCCTAGGCCATCTTTATGTAGAGCAACAGTTCTTTTTTTCAGATCCTCAGAGAGTTCGTTGCCATGAGGTGCCATGTTAAACTTCCAGTGACGAGTATGAGGGAGTGTGAGTGTGATGACACCAAATTTAACAAACCTGCTCCCCATTCACACCTGAGACCTTGTAACACTAACAAGTTACATGACACCGGGGTGGGAAAATGGCTAATTGGGCCCAATTTGGACATTTTCACTTAGGGGTGTACTCACTTTTGTTGCAGGCGGTTTAGACATTAATTGGTGTGTGTTGAATTATTTTGAGAAGAGAATTTACACTGTTACATAAGCTGTACACTCACTACTTTACATTGTAGCAAAGTGTCATTTCTTCAGTGTTGTCACATGAAAAGATATAATCAACTATTTACAAAAATGTGAGGGGTGTACTCACTTTTGTGAGATACTGTATATATATATCCGTCAGCATATATCTTAGTTTTGAAGCTGTGATCTAAAAAACACCAATATGTCTGCCGTCGCAGAGGCGAAGTTTCTGGAATTTATTATAAGAAATCGCTCCATGTAATACTTCTCTCAGTGTAATATGCGCATTTCTTATATCATTGACTCCCTTCCACACAGACAGCAATACACAATGACTGCGTTTACATGGACAACAATAATCCACTCTTAATCTAATTAAGACCATAATTTGATTAAGAAACTACCATGTAAACACCAACCTTAATCTAATTATGGTCATAATCTAATTAAGCTCTAATCGAATTAAGACAGGTGGATTACTCCTGTTTTAATCGTATTATGGACGTGCATTACAGACATGTAAACACCTTAATCACATTATGAACGTCGTGTGAGCATTTTCACCGCATTTTGCGACAGGACACGATCACACACGGCAGTTTTACGCTTTACGGCGAACAAGAGAGTTTGGCTGTGTCCCAAACTGCATACTTGCCTACTATAGGGGAGTGGTGTGGGGAAAAGTACATGCATCTCGGCTACTATACAGTAGGTAAGTATGCGATTTGAGACGCAGCCCACGGCTTCAAGCAGTCGTCTATTTGCACGTATAGCATGACTAATAATTAACCGCACTTGAAGCGTTCGTAAAAAAAAAAAAATTAAATAAAAACACCCAAAACTGTATACGGTACCATAACGAGGACGAACTGTATGTTGATGCATGAAATTCTGGAGGGACGTCGGACGGCGTGGCGCGGTGACGTAAAGATGCGGGCTCTTAATCTAATTATGATCAATAACATGTAAAACGGGTACATGACTGGAGTATTCTAAAAGCGACTCATGTAAACACCTTAATCACATTATTACCTTACTTAGATTAAGGTCAATAATTAGATTATTGCTGTCCATGTAAACGTAGTCAATGACTTCATAAAATTCTAATTTTAAATCATTGACTCCCTTCCATAGAGACAGCAATACACAATGACTTCATAAAATTCTAATTCTAAATTCTTGATGATTCCTTCCAGTCACTGGTAAGACTGCATAAGTCTTTCGCTCTGCACAATAAAGGGGAAAACTTCTGCGTGTCAACACGGACTTTCAGGGTGAAATTTTTCCACGAGCATCCTCCGGTTTGCTTGTTTTCCAGAAAAGCTTAAAAGACGCGCGCAACCCAGCCAGGAGACAGCAAATTGTCACGAAAATTAGACAACACTCACAGACTCGTTCTCTGAAGGTAAAAAGGATTATTACGGAAAGATTGTTAATACAGGATAGAATAAAGCAGGATAGAATAATGAGAGTGCTCTGAAGTGCTTGTACTAAACCACTATTATATATATGAAATGCTATTTTCAGGTTAGCAGTGTGTGAGAGATTTGTATGTTCTATGGTGGTCCAGCGGCTAAGGATCCCTTGCGCTCACCACCGTGGCCCAGGTTCAATTCCCAGCAGGGAACCCTAGCCACTGGGGTTGTAGTCAGTGCTGGTCCCAAGCCTGGATAAAAAATGGAAGGGTGACGTCATGAAGGGCATTCGGCATAAAACCTGTGTGAAATAAAATCTAAGTGGACCCTGCCATAGCACAGGAATAATGCTAAGAAGAAGAAGTGTGTGTGTGTGAGATTTGTACCAATATGCAATGCCTTCTTTTTCAGCTGGTGATTTGCTGTAGGTGGCCTCACAGACCCTAAACAGTATCTGCACCCTAAAGGGAGTTTTTTTCTCAACTGCCAAAACATTTTTTTTACAGGTAATCATATGACATATGATGGATAATATTGAAAAAATATTGTGGATAATATTGGATAAATGAGTCTTGTTAATGAGTGAATATGAGGAGATTTACAACATAATGAGCTGAAAATAATTCCAATGTTTCTGTAACTAAAATGAACAACGTGTGTGATTCGTTACACACGTTACGATTCCTGTACCATAAACTGGTACGGGATTTAACATTCCCCTTTAACTGTTGCTTCTGCATTTCAACTGCATTACTGATAATAATAATAAATCTAATCTAGACACCAACATTTAGGTTAGTTAGTTGGCCAATACTAGCTAGGACTGAGGGGAGAGAAAGCCAAGTGTGAAAGTGTTACGCCACGGCCAGCAGATGGCACTGTGGCTCGGCTCCGGACGAGTCACGTGACATTGTTTTGGTTCACTCGCTTCCTGCTCAACAATTGAGTGAAGTGACTTTCATTTGCCACAGGTGTCGATGTTTTTCGTTGACTGGGGTATCTATTTAAACGCCTTGGTTACTGAGCACTCGGCTCAGTATTCTAGTTTATACTCGTTAGTATTGTTTGGATCGGTTGTCTCGTTTGTTTCCATGCCTTGAATGTTCTCGTTTTCTGCCACGTTTCCCGGTGAAGACCGCGTTTACTTTTGTTTATCATTGTGTGTTTAATAAAGACCTTGATCTGCACCTGCATCCGCCTCCAGTCCAGATCCGTTACAGAAAGTAGCCTTAATGTCATTTTACCAAAAAACTACATTCTGTGTAGTTTATATCTGTAATTTATATAGCATTTGTAAATGGGTGGGATTGTGGGTAATCAGAAACCTCATAGATCCTTATATGATTTCAACAGGAGCAGGACAATTCATCTTGATAATCTGGTAAACATTTGTTTGATAGCATGATGGCATATTTTTCTGCCTGTCGGAACTATCATAATTACGATGTGACTACATGAACGCCACCACATTAGAGAGTAAACGGCTCGTTGCAGAAGAAGAACCAACAGAACCAACTTATACTGTAGGCCAGTTTAGTTCATTAAATTGGCGTGTGTAACTGAAATAAATTCATCAATAATTATTCGATTTATCCTTCAGGTATACACTTTGTTTAATATTTTTTCATAGTTCAGAAGTTGGGCCAGGATTTTGGCTTATTAAACCGAACTGAATAGCAGTGTCAGATAAGGACGTACTTCTGTACCAAGGTCGAAAAAGTGAGAAATTAAATTTCATGCTCAAGAAACAAACTTGATAGTTAAGATGAATGAAACATTTAAAAGTGTTCTTGTGTCTGTTACAAGAATGTTACTGAGTGAGGTGCAAACATTCCTACTAACACCAGAAAGTAAGAAATTATAAACTACAGTTACTGACTGAGAGTTGTAAGAATACTCAGTAAATGCCTGTGATTTATTTTTTTAACCATATAATGTGTGTCAGTCTGTGAACTGAATATTGATTTGTTTCTGGAGGTTTTAAAAAGGAGAAGGAAAGAGGACATGGCTGAATCTTTATCATCACAACTAAGACAACGCAGAAAGAACAGCATGCATACACCTACTGACTGTAAGTTACACAGTTTATACTTGAATAGGTGTGAATTTAACTATATATCAGTTTCTAAATCAGTGATGACTTCAGAAAACCTAATGTGAATCCCAGATAAACCTTAAAGACTTCAATTCATTTCAAGCTAGTTAAAGCAGATTTCTGATTATTAAATTAAATGGTTTTCAGAAACATGGTTAAGAAGAAACCACTGTGCTCTGATGGGATGGTGTCTTGTACTAGAGATGTATCTTTTTTATAATCCCACTCCTGCCTGCTCCTGAAGGAATCCTTCCTGCTCCGTTTGGCCAAACCTAACCTCTCTTGTAGTTATTTATCTTTGTACATGCCCATGATGTTTCCTAATGAACTTAGTTGGTTCTGTTTCTCACAATATAAGTAAATAGTAATTTAAACCATAGGGACTCTGACCAGGATAAAGATACTAGATAGTGAAAATGAATGAATGAACACGGTAAATGAGTCACGCAGTTCTGCACAAGAACCCACCATGTCCAGTGCGTTTCTATGTTAAAGACATGGTCATTCTTACAAGGTTCAAATCTGACCTCCTGCTTCCACCTGCAGAAACGTAAAATCTGCCTGCTCCAGTGACTTTGTGTTGGGCCTCACAGGATCCCAGTCCTGATGCACACTTCTAATACACACCTCATATTTTGTACATGAGACTTTTGTCAAACAAATATGATCAAGGTCCAATTTTCCATAACCTTTAAAACACATTTGAGCTCCAACACTTTGTGTGAATGATGTGTGACTAGGAGGAAAAAGGTTACTCAATATTTCTTTTATAAAATAATCTAAATTAATACTTTCTTGTTTTGGGGTTGTTATTTTAAAAATATATTTTATTGTGTAATTTTTACAGTTATTTCTCTTAATCTATCCACCAGTTGCAGGTGAATCCAGCAGCCTCCTGACTGAAGAGCAGTTACAGTGTCCTATCTGTATGGAAGTGTTCACTGATCCCGTCACCACTCCATGTGGACACAGCTTCTGCAACAGCTGCCTCACACAAAGCTGGGATATGCGTAAACATTATTATTGTCCATATTGCAAAGAGAAATTCACCAAGAGACCAGAAATCAAGATTAATATAACACTGAGAGAGGTTGCAGATCACTTCAAGAAGAAAACAGTCTCAGATAAGTCTCAGATTCTTTGTGACTTCTGCACTGGTGTGAAGCAGGAGGCCTTGAAATCCTGTCTGGATTGTTGTGTGACTCTCTGTTCATCTCATTTAGAGCCTCATAATAATGTTCCAAAATATAAGAAACACAAAGTAATAAATGCAGTGGAGAACGTGGATGAATACATATACCAGGAGCATGAGAAACCTCTGGAGATGTTCTGTAGAGATGATCAGAAGTGTGTGTGTCGGTTCTGTACTGTGACAGACCACAAGAATCACAAGGTTCCATTAGAGGAGGAGAGTGGAGATAGGAAGGTGAGACACCAACATCAGTGTTAAATATTCTTATGAAGAATGTAAATGAATTCAAATTTTGAAGATAAATGGTTGTGTTCTTTTTTTTATTTCTGTGCTGAGTCAGCCGGGGAAAACACCGACAGAGCTGCAGCAGATAATCCAGGAGCGACTGAAGAAGATCCAGGAGATTAATCACTCAGTAGAGCTCAGCAAAGTGGGTCAAACATGATGTAGTTCATATCTGCTGCATTTTGTACTTTATGTTTAGTTTTGTAGAATTAAAGGAAATGCACATCTTCACTGTTAGTTGATGAAAGTGAGATGTTCTTCTTTCTTTAGAGAAACACAGAGAAAGAGAAATCAGACAGTATTGAAGTCTTCACCGCTCTCATTCGCTCCATTGAGAGGAGTCAGGCTGAGCTGCTGGGGGTGATGGAGAGGAAGCAGAAAGCAGCAGAGAAGCAGGCTGAAGGACTCATTAAAGAGCTGGAACAGGAAATCGATGAGCTAAAGAGGAGAGACACTGAGCTGGAGCAGCTCTCACACACTGACGATCATCTCCACCTCCTACAGGTCAGTGTTCCTCTCTCAATCACTCAACCACAATGCAGAACATCACAGAACATCAGCTGAGGGATTTCTCCTCTCTCCTGTTCTACTGTAGATTTATCCGTCACTGTGCATCGCTCCACACACCAAGAACTGGACTGAGATCAGGATTAAAACTGAACCGAGTGTGGAAGCTCTGAGGACGGCTCTGTCTCAGCTTCAGAAGACTCTGAATGAGAAACTCAGTGTAACTCTGAATAAGAAGCTGAAGGAAAAAGGTGAGAAACTGAGAAGTCTGTAACAAGGGAATTATTTTGTTAGAGACTGTATGAAAAGTTATTGATTAGTTTGTTGGTTTATTGATCGATGAATGAAAGTAAATTTGTGTTAATGATTTTTGTAGCTTTGTTGTAACTTTCTAATTCCAAGTTTACATTAAAAGCATATTTAATTTAATAAATATCCTGTTGTGTTGTAATTAGTCTCCACAGAACTGAAGAGGATTCAGCAGTATGCAGGTACACTGCAGTTTCTGTTTCCTGTGTGTGTGTATATATATATATATAATATATATTATTATTTAAAAATATATATTTTAAAGTTCTCCCCATTATTTAATTAGTATCTTTAGTACACCTCCCTGTTACCTCCATGCACTAATGCACTAAACATAATACTCTATATAATTTTCTATGTTGGGAAGTTTGTTACTGCATTTCTTTAGCTGATAAATCTATCATGTACTTATGAAATGTAAAAGCCTGTCACGTCACGGGATTTGAGCAGAAGCAGGTGCAGATTAAAGTCTTTATTTTAAACGTAATTCAATAAACAAGGAAAACGCGGTCTAGCCAGGAAAACGAGAAGCTGGATGCGAGGCAGGAAACTAAACAGGACATGAAAACAAGACCGCTTAGCACACATAACGTATTCACCATTCAAACGCTCATTCAAGATAAATACTGTGCGACGTGCGCAGCCACACGAGGAGTTTAAATAATCAACATACTCAAACTAAAATACAGACACCTGGAGTATATTAAGACACACCCTCGAACATGAACCAATGCTTAAACAAGGAGAGAATCAAAACAAACAACGGCGCGTGTCCGTACACAAAAGTCTCGTGCACATGCGCACTCAGAAGCCGGGCCGCAGTGCCATCTGCCGGCGAGGGCGTAACAAAGCCTTTACCCAAGCACACAGTTCTATTATTTATGCCCAATACATATATTTTAATGTTCCACAAATCTGCTTGTAAAATGATAATTATTGTGATATACTAGATTATTAATTATTGTTATTTATCTGCATTCTCATCACATACTGTGTGTTTCTCTCAGTGGATGTGACTCTGGATCCTGATACAGCTAATCTCTTTCTCATCCTGTCTGATTTTGGAAAACAAGTGACGTGTGGAGACACAAAGCAGAATCTCCCAGACACCCCGAAAAGATTCACTTATGATCCAGTTGTCCTGGGAAATCAGGGTTTCACCTTAGGGAGGTTTTACTATGAGGTGCAGGTCAGCGGGAAGACTGTGTGGGATTTAGGAGTGGTCAGAGAGTCTGTTAACAGGAAGGGGAAAATTGCACTTAAACCTCAGGATGGATTCTGGGCTGTGGCTCTGAGGAAGGGGAATGAGTATACTGCTTGTGATGATCCCTGTATCTCCCTCTCCCTGAGAGAGAAACCCCAGAAGGTGGGCGTGTTTGTGGATTATGATGAGGGTCTGGTCTCCTTTTATGACATTGAGGCCAGGTCTCATATCTACTCTTTCACTGGTCAGTCTTTCACTGAGAAACTCTATCCATACTTCAGTCCTTGTCCAAATGATGGCGGTAAAAACTCAGCACCACTGATCATCTCTCGTCTGTAAAATTTACCCCTCACAAAATCAGTAGTGTATGAAAGATATTTGAAAGATAGAGTGAAAGAAAGGCAGAGTGAAAGATATTTTTTTTCAAAACAGATATCACTACACAGTAATGATCATGAATTTTAATATAATTTTAGGGTTATCTGGAGTGTATTGTGCATGTCTATTAAAAACAGTACAATGTATAATAAACCTTGAATTCACCTTTTTAGTAGAGAAATCATTTTATAAGTAGGCAGAATCTTCTGTGTGTGGGTGTGTGTGTTTGCATATATATTTTTGTATACAGTGCCCTCACAGTGGCACTTTTGGTAAATATGAGCAAAAGCTGTGAAAAATTGTTTTATTGTTTTATTGTTTAATTTTTTTTTTATCTTTTGTTAAACAAAATTCACAAAAAATACTCTGCTTTCATGGATATCAAACCATTGCAGGTTAATCCAAAAATTATCTTTGTTAAATATATGTGTGCAACAATTATTGGCACGCTTTTATTCAATACTTTGTGCTACCTCCCTTTGCCAAGATAACAGCTCTGAGTCTTCTCCTATAATCCCTGATGAGGTTGGAGAATACATGGCGAGGGATCTGAGACCGTTCCTCCATACAGAATCTCTCCAGATCCTTCACATTTCAAGGTCCATTCTACTGGACTCTCCTCTTCAGTTCACCCCACAGGTTTTCTATCGGGTTCAAGTCGGGGGACTGGGATGGCCATGGCGGGACCTTGATTTTGTGTTCAGTAAACTATTTTTGTGTTGATTTTGATGTATGTTGTGGATCATTGTCCTGCTGGAAGATCCAACCACCGCCCATTTGAAGCTTTCTGGCAGAGGCAGTCTGGCAAAAAACTCTATTTTGGTTTCATCGGACCACAGAACCCGATCCCATTTGAAGTTCCAGTAGTGTCTGGCAAACTAAAGAAGTTTGTTTTTGGATGAGAGTAGAGGCTTTTTTCTTGAAACCCTTCCAAACAACTTGTGGTGATGTAGGTGACTTCGGATTGTAGTTTCGGAGACTTTCTGACCCCAAAATACAACTAACTTCTGCAATTCTCCAGCTGTGATCCTTGGAGATTTTTTGGCCACTCGAACTGGCCTCTACACAGTGCGTTGAGGCGATATAGACACACGTCCAGTTCCAGGTTGATTCATAACATTTCCAGTTGACTGGAACTTCTTAATTATTGACCTGATGGTGGAAATGTGCATTTTCAATGCGTGTGCTATTTTCTTTTAGCCACTTCCCATTTTGTGAAGCTCAACAACGTTTTGCCGCACATCACAGCTTACCCATTGTTATGAATGACTAAGGGAATTTGGCCTATGTGTTACCTCATATTTATACCCCTGTGAAACAGGAAGTCATCATTCCGTTAGTATTTTTCATCTCCAACACTTTTTGACTTTGTTTTTTATACTTCATCAATCAGAATATTCAACTGGATAAAAGAACAAGTGTTTCATTAATAATAGCTTTAGTTCATACAGGTTTACTAAAGTGTTGCTACATGAGAGCGTTTGTGTGTTAATATGTGGAGCCGCCTTCCAACATTAATAAGAACTGAGCAAGAAGTGACTTCACAGTGTGAGTATAAGTGAAACTGTCATATACAGTAAAGTAGGCAGAAGGAGATGCAAATGCACTGAGAGTTTATTTTCTAACACACACGCAAACAAATCCAAATTGTGAAGCAAGGTCGTAATCCACAAGCAGGCAAAAGATCAGACGATGTGCAAACCGTATAAACTGGGCAGAACTTAATAGCAAAAACCAGGAAGAGAGGAAAGATCAAAACCAGATAAGCAATGTATAAAGACAATGTATGATGTCAGGTACATGCACACTGAGTGATTACTTCACAATGTGAGTGTGAAACTGTAGTCCTTAAATTCCGTGTGGAGTGATTGTGTTCAGGTGTGTGATTAGAAGTCAGGTGATTGTAAACATGACAAAGTCCGTGGGTGTGGAGATGTGTAGTCTAGAGATGTGTAGTCCATATTAGTAGGCTGTGTTGTGCTCTGGGAAACGGAGTTCTCTGTGGAGTTGACCTGACAGAAATCAGACCGGTCTGAAAGATGGATAGTGATACAGCTCATCCTTGTCTCATCCTGTCTGATGATGGAAAACAAATGACTTGTGGAAGGAAAAAGCAGAATTTTCCCAACACCCCAAAAAGATTCACTTTTTATGCAACAATCCTGGGAAATCAGGGTTTCCCCTCAGGGAGGTTTTACTATGAGGTGCAGGTCAGCGGGAAGAATAAGTGGGATTTAGGAGTGGTCAGAGAGTCTGTTAACAAGAAGGGGGAGATTGCACTCAAACCAAGGGTGTAGGTTTGGTCTCAATATTGGTAGGGACACGCACCCATCCCGGAAAAAAAGGACTGTTTAATGTTGACAACCAACTGGTTTATTAAAATATAACATCTATATTTACATTAAGATCTTTACATTAAGAGACATTCTTCATGATAGTCCTTGGTGTACTTACAATATATGGTACTTACAATACATGTACATTGGTCATTTACAATTAATCCATAATAGCATATGAGGAGTTCATTTGCAAAAACAGATATCCACCATTTTAATTCATTTTCATAAATCGTTTTTTAAATTGTGCATTCCAGGTAATACAAATCAAGCTGCAATTGGGTTGTTTTGATTACATTTATTTTCACTTAATTATAACAAACCAACTGCAGTTTGATTGATATTACCTGGAATGCGCAATAAAAAAAAACATGATTTTTAAATATTCATAAGAATGGAGATATCTGTTTTTGCAAATGAACTCTTCATATAGGCCTATGTTTAATAAAAAAAAACTCATGACCAATATGTTGACTTTCAAAGGTTATACTGTATATTTGCTGAACATCCTAAAGAATGACTTTAATGCTGATGCCTCCCTACAGTTCTGTACCCTGTGATTACACGTTAAAACGTTTTTTTTACTCAGGTTTATCTGGATTCCTTTTAGGAGCTAGACTTTTATATTTTGGGAGGGCAGAATTGTCCCTACCAATATTTGCGCGAACTCGTTCGCATTTGATTGGCTGACAGGGAGGAGCTATCTGAAGGCTCACCTTACATGCAAATATCAAACTGCCAGTGTAGAGTACAGACCCGGAGGTGAGGGCTGATCGGCTGACAATGGTAACTAAGTTATCAAGGCTGTCAGTTCATACCTCAAGCATGGGTGAAAATTTAGTCTTTCTGATGACTTTAATCCCTTTCCTCTATTGCCTGCATGGCACGGCATACATAAAGTATTTTTTCCCATGCCAACACGTTTTGTACTTTGTAGATATCATTCCACCCAAAAAACAACAAGACATCAGGAGCTTTTTCCCCACCCAAAGCGTAAGTAATAGGTAGTAAACTAACTGTCCAGTAGCCACATTGATTTAAAATGAAAACCTGTTAGCGACCAAACGTCACCAGCATTGCACTGCGGAAAGTAATGTCACCTGATGTTAGTTAACCGTGTTAGCTAGCGTTAACTAGCAAGCTAACCCTGACTTCTGTCATCTGCAGTCTAGCAGTCAGGTTGTTAGCTGGAACATAAAATAGGTGCACATATGAAATTATGTTGAGTTGAATTTTAGTCTAGAAATCCCATGAAAATGTCAGCATTTAATGAATGAGTTTGTATGCAGGAAACACAGCAGCAGGCTGAAGTAGAGCAGGATGAAACAGCTGTGTCTTCAGGGTTTCAGGTGAGGTCCTAATTATGAAATATATTTTAGAACTGTAGGAAGGCATCAGCATTAAAGTCAGTCTTTAGGATGTTCAACAAATACACAGTATAACCTTTGAAAGTCAACATATTGGTCATGAGTTTGTTTTGAAAAAAAATCTTACATCAAAACATCATAAGATCCTATTCATTGAATATTAACATGTCCCTCAAAAATAAATGGGATCCAAAGTTCAACTATATGTTTATATCTTCATCAATGCATTATGAATATGTAAAAATCATGTTTTTTTATTGCACATTCCAGGTAATATCAGTCAAACTGCAGTTGGTTTGTTTTAATTAAGTGAAAATAAATGTAATCAAAACAACCCAATTGCAGCTTGATTTGTATTACCTGGAATGCACAATTTAAAAATGATTTATGAAAATGAATTAAAATGGTGGATATCTGTTTTTGCAAATGAACTCTTCAAATGCTATTACGGATTAATTGTAAATGACCAATTTACATTTATTGTAAGTACCATAGTCTACCTATTTTAATGTTAACTTAGTTGCAAGTTATTATAACACAGGATGCAAAAGAATAATTTGCAAATGTTGTTACAGACCAGGTTAAGTTTAGTTTTCTCTTTGGGAGACAGTCAGTGTGAGTGAGGACGATCCTGAAGCACGTCAGTGTAGCAGTGTCATGGACATGGGGAATAAGCCATACCAGCCTGATCCGAACTTCATCGAAGTACAGCAACTTCCAATCAAGATTTGACGGTTTCAGGCGAACTGGTACAGTCAGTATTCATGGCTTCACTACAGTCCAACACTGAAAAAGGTTCTTTGTTTTGAGTGTGTCAAATCATACACCATAAAAAAAACCACTTTGGAAAAAAGAATGACCCTGCCTTATGCACAAAGGGTTTCAATAATTGGAAGAATGACACAGGTAGCTTTAGCCGCCACAAAGCTGTATGCCATGGACATCAAGAGGCCCTTGACCAAGTATATCTTAAAGATATTTTCCAACAATTTGTATCTGTCAGTGACCGACGTAGGCATCTGTTTGGATTGTTTAAATAGACGCCAAGGACTATCATGAAGATTGTTGATGTTGGATGCAAAACATTTTTTTTGTTTTTTTTCTCTTTTCCGTTAACAAGTCATTTCATAGTTTACTTTCTTTTAGTCTTTGATCTGTTGCTTTGTTTAATTTGTATTTAAATGTAAATGCAGATCTTAATGTAAATATAGATGTTACATTTGAATAAACCAGTTGGTTGTCAACATTAAACAGTCCTTTTTTTCCGGGGTGGGTGTCCCTACCAATATTGAGACCAAACCTACGCCCGATGTGTGAAATGTAACACGAACTCCAAGGTGAGTGTTTTTACTTGTTACTGTACATGTTGTTATGTGAATAACAGTAGTAATATTAACATTGTCATAAATAAATACATGCACCATAATCTGTTTGCTGTAGCTCTGTGTTTATACATACATAGGCCGTGTGTGTGTGTGTGTGTGTATACACCATAATTCAATGTCTAATATTTTAAAAACGGAAGCAGCACAAACAAAGCTTTTATCGGCACAAACGGAGCACAAACGATTGAGACTACTTTGCCGACGTTTTGCGTTGGGTGGGGGCCAACATGACGCAGGTTATTCATGTACCTGGGGTTCTCGGGTGTTAAAATGAGTCTCCGCCTACTAGTGTATAACTGAAAGTGAAACCAGACCCGTCTGAAAGCTCACATAGACCAGGAAGACGTCTTTTTAAAACAAATGCTGAATTTAATTACTCTGGATCGAGTGGATCAGAGAAGAGAATAAACAAGATGAGTTTTGATAAAGAGAAGAGTAAAGGTATGTATTTATTTAATATTTTTATTAATAGTTCAGAATTTGGGCCAGGATTTTGGGTTATTGGTTTATTAAACCAAACTGAGTAGCGGTGTCAGATAAAGACGTATTTCTGTACCAAGTGGGAAAAAGTGAGAAATTAAATTTCATGCTCAATAAATAAACTTGATAGTCAAGATTAATGAAACATTTAAAAGTGTTCTTGTGTCTGTTACAAGAATGTTACTGGGTGAGGTGCAAACATTCCTACTAACACCAGGAAGTAAGAAACTATAAACTACAGTTACTGACTGAGAGCTGTGAGAATGCTCAGTAAATAACTGTGATTTATTTTTTTTTTAACCATATAATGTGTGTCAGTGTGTGAACTGAATATTGATTTGTTTCTGGAAGGGTTAAAAAGGAGAAGGAAAGAGGACATGGCTGAATCTTTATCTTCACAACTAAGACAAGGCAGAAGGAACAGCATGCATACAGCTACTGAATGTAAGTTACACAGTTTATACTTGAACAGATGTTAATTTAACTATATATCAGTTTCTAAATCAGTGATGACTTCAGAAAACCTAATGTGAATCCCAGATAAACCTTAAAGACTTCAATTCACTTCAAGCTAGTTAAAGTAGATTTCTGCTTATTAAATTAAATTGTTCTCAGAAACATGGTAAAGAAGAAACCACTGTGCTCTGATGGGATGGTGTCTTGTACTAGAGATGTATCTTTTAATAACCCCACTCCTGACTGCTCCTTAAGATATCCTTCCTGCTCCATTTGGCCAAACCTAACCTCTCTTGTAGTTATTTATCTTTGTACATGCCCATGATATTTCCTAATGAACTTGAAGTTCATTCTATTTCTCACAATATAAGTAAATAGTAATTTAAACCATAGGGACTCTGAACAGGATAAAGATACTAGATAGTGAAGATGAATGAATGAACATGGTAAATGAGTCACGCAGTTCTGCACAAGAACCCACCATGTCCAGTGCGTTTCTATGTTAAAGACATGGTCATTCTTACAAGGTTCATATCTGACCTCCTGCTTCCACCTGCAGAAACGTAAAATCTGCCTGCTCCCATGACTTTGTGTTGCCCCACAGGATCCCAGTCCTGATGCACACTTCTAATACACACCTCATATTTTGTAGAAGAGACTTTTGTCAAACAAATATGATCAAGATCAAATTTTCCTAAACCTATAAAATACATTTGAGCTCCAACACTTTGTGTGAATGATGTGTGACTAGGAGGAAAAAGGTTACTCAATATTTCTTTTATAAAATAATCTAAATTAATACTTTCTTGTTTTGTGGTTGTTATTTTTAAAACATATTTTATAGTATAATTTTTACAATTATTTCTCTTAATCTGTCCACCAGTTGCAGGTGAATCCAGCAGCCTCCTGACTGAAGAGCAGTTACAGTGTTCTATCTGTCTGGAAGTGTTCACTGATCCCGTCACCACTCCATGTGGACACAGCTTCTGCAACAGCTGCCTCACACAAAGCTGGGATACGAGTCAACATTATTATTGTCCATATTGCGAAGAGAAATTCACCAAGAGACCTGAACTCAAGATTAATATAACACTGAGAGAGGTTGCAGATCACTTCAAGAAGAAAACAGTCTCAGATAAGTCTCAGATTCTTTGTGACTTCTGCACTGGTGTGAAGCAGGAGGCCTTGAAATCCTGTCTGGATTGTGGTGTGGCTCTCTGTTCATCTCATTTAGATCTACATAATAATGTTCCAAAATATAAGAAACACAAAGTAATAAATGCAGTGGGGAACCTGGAGAAATACATTTGCCAGGAGCATGAGAAACCTCTGGAGATGTTCTGTAGAGATGATCAGAAGTGTGTGTGTCGGTTCTGTGCTGTGACAGACCACAAGAATCACAACGTTATTCCATTAGAGGAGGAGAGTGGAGAGAGGAAGGTGAGAGACACCAACATCAGTGTTAAATATTCTTATGAAGAATGCAAATGAATTCAAATTTAGAAGATAAACGGTTGTGTTTTTTTTTTTTATTTCTGTGCATAGAGTCAGCTGGGGAAAACACAGACAGAGCTGCAGCAGATGATCCAGGAGCGACTGAAGAAGATCCAGGAGATTAATCACTCAGTAGAGCTCAGCAAAGTGGGTCAAACATGATGTAGTTCATATCTGCTGCATTTTGTACTTTGTTTAGTTTTGTAGAATGTAAGGAAGTGCACATCTTCACTGTTAGTTGATGAAAGTGAGATGTTCTTCCTTCTTTAGAGAAACACAGAGAAAGAGAAATCAGGCAGCATTGAAGTCTTCACCGCTCTGATTCGCTCCATTGAGAGGAGTCAGGCTGAGCTGCTGGAGGTGATGGAGAGGAAGCAGAAAGCAGCAGAGAAGCAGGCTGAAGGACTCATTAAAGAGCTGCAACAGGAAATCGATGAGCTAAAGAGGAGAGACACTGAGCTGGAGCAGCTCTCACACACTGACGATCATCTCCACCTCCTGCAGGTCAGTGTTCCTCGCTCAATCACTCAACCACAATGCAGAACATCACAGAACATCAGCTGAGGGATTTCTCCTCTCTCTACTGTAGATTTATCCGTCACTGTGCATCGCTCCACACACGAAGAACTGGACTGAGATCAGGATTAAAACTGAACCGAGTGTGGAAGCTCTGAGGACGACTCTGTCTCAGCTTCAGAAGACTCTGAATGAGAAACTCAGTGTAACTCTGAATGAGAAACTCAGTGTAACTCTGAATGAGAAACTGAAGGAAAAAGGTGAGAAACTGAGAAGTCTGTAACAAGGGAATTATTTTGTTAGAGACAGTATGAAAAGTTATTGATTAGTTTCTTGGTTTATTGATCGATCGATGAATGAAAGTAAATTTGTGTTAATGATTTTTGTAGCTTTGTTGTAGCTTTCTAATTCCAAGTTTACATTAAAAGCATATTTAATATAATAAATGTCCTGTTGTGTTGTAATTAGTCTCCACAGAACTGAAGAGGATTCAGCAGTATGCAGGTACACTGCAGTTTCTGTTTCCTATATATTATATATATTATTTAAAAATATATATTTTAAAGTTCTCCCCATTATTTAATTAGTATCTTTAGTACACCTTCCTATTACCTCCATGCACTAATGCACTAAACATAATACTCTATATAATTTTCTATGTTGGGAAGTTTGTTGCTGCATTTCTTTAGCTGATAAATCTATCACGTACTTATGAAATGTAAAAGTCTTTACCCAAGCACACATTTCCATTATTTATGCCCAATACATATATTTTAATATTCCACAAATCTGCTTATAAAATGATAATTATTGTGATGTACTAGATTATTAATTATTATTATTTATCTGCATACTCATCACATACTGTGTGTTTCTCTCAGTGGATGTGACTCTGGATCCTGATACAGCTTCTCCTTATCTCATCCTGTCTGATGATGGAAAACAAGTGACGTGTGGAGACACAAAGCAGAATCTCCCAGACACCTCGAAAAGATTCACTTATTATCCAATGGTCCTGGGAAATCAGGGTTTCTCCTTAGGGAGGTTTTACTATGAGGTGCAGGTCAGCAGGAAGACTGAGTGGGATTTAGGAGTGGTCAGAGAGTCTGTTAACAGGAAGGGGAAAATTGCACTTAAACCTCAGGATGGATTCTGGGCTGTGGCTCTGAGGAAGGGGAATAAGTATACTGCTTGTGATGATCCTGGTATCTCCCTCTCCCTGAGAGAGAAACCCCAGAAGGTGGGCGTGTTTGTGGATTATGATGAGGGTCTGGTCTCCTTTTATGACATTGAGGCCAGGTCTCATATCTACTCTTTCACTGGTCAGTCTTTCACTGAGAAACTCTATCCATACTTCAGTCCTTGTCCAAATGATGGAGGTAAAAACTCAGCACCACTGATCATCTCTCGTGTGTAAAATTTACCCCTCACACAATCAGTAGTGTATGAAAGGTCCAGAGTGAAACATATTTTTTTCAAAACAGATATCACTACATGAGTAATGATCATGAATTTTAATATCACTTTAGGGTTATCTGGAGTGTATTGCGCATGTCTATTAAAAACAGTACAATGTATAATAAACCTTGAATTCACCTTTTTAGTAGAGAAATCATTTTATAAGTAGGCAGAATCTTCTGTGTGTGCGTGTGTGTGTGCGTGTGTGTGTGTGTGTGTGTGTGTGTGTTTGCATATATATTTTTGTATACAGTGCCCTCCACTAATATTGGCACTTTTGGTAAATATGAGCAAAGAAGGCTGTGAAAAATTGTTTTATTGTTTAAACCTTTTGAACTTTTGGTAAACAAAATGCACAGAAATACTCTGCTCTCATGGATATTAAACAATGCATGTTAATCCAGAAAATATCTTTGTTAAATATGTGTGCAACAATTATTGGCACCCTTTTAGTCAATACTTTGTGCTACCTCCCTTTGCCAAGATAACAGCTCTGAGTCTTCTCCTATAATGCCTGATGAGGTTGGAGAATACATGGCAAGTTATCTGAGACCATTCCTCCATACAGAATCTCTCCAGATCCTTCACATTTCGAGGTCCACGCTGATGGACTCTCCTCTTCAGTTCACCCCACAGGTTTTCTATGGGTTTCAGGTCAGGGGACTGGGATGGCCACGGCAGGACCTTGATTTTGTGTTCAGTAAACCATTTTTGTGTTGATTTTGATGTATGTTGTGGATCATTGTCCTGCTGGAAGATCCAACCACGGCCCATTTGAAGCTTTCTGGCATAGGTAGTCAGGTTTTCATTTAATATCTGTTGATATTTGATAGAGTCCATGATGCCATGTATACTATAACAAAATGTATCCAGGTTCTCTTCCAGAAAAACAGCCCCAAAACATTAAAGAGCCACCACCATATTTAACCGTGAGCATGAGGTAATTTTTCCATATGGCTACGTCTCTGTGTGCACCAAAACCATCTCTGGTGTTTATTGGCAAAAAGCTCTATTTTGGTTTCATCGGACCACAGAACCCGATCCCATTTGAAGTTCCAGTAGAGTCTGGCAAACTAAAGAAGTTTGTTTTTGGATGAGAGTAGAGGCTTTTTTCTTGAAACCCTTCCAAACAACTTGTGATGACGTAGGTGACTTCGGATTGAAGTTTCGGAGACTGTCTTACCCCAAAATAGAACTAACTTCTGCAATTCTCCTGCTGTGATCCTTGGAGATTTTTTGGCCACTCGAACCGTCCTCTACACAGTGCGTTGAGACAATATAGACACACGTCCAGTTCCAGGTTGATTCATAACATTTCCAGTTGACTGGAACTTCTTAATTATTGCCCTGATGCTGGAAATGAGCATTTTCAATGCTTGTGCTATTTTCTTCTAGCCACTTCCCATTTTGTGAAGCTCAACAACGTTTTGTCGCACATCACAGCTTACCCATTGTTATGAATGACTAAGGGAATTTGGCCTATGTGTTACCTCATATTTATACCCCTGTGAAACAGGAAGTCATCATTCCGTTAGTATTTTTCATCTCCAACACTTTTTGACTTTGTTTTTATACTTCATCAATCAGAATATTCAACTGGACAAAAGAACAAGTGTTTCATTAATAATAGCTTTAGTTTATACAGGTTTAATAAAGTGTGGGTACATGAGAGCATTTGTGTGTTAATATGTGGAGTCGCCTTCCAACATTAATAAGAACTGAGCAAGAAGTGACTTCACAGTGTGAGTATAAGTGAAACTGTCATATACAGTAAAGTAGGCAGAAGGAGATGCAAATGCACTGAGAGTTTATTTTCTAACACACATGCAAACAAATCCAAATCGTGAAGCAAGGTCGTAATCCACAAGCAGGCAAAAGATCAGACGATGTGCAAACCATATAAACTGGGCAGAACTCAATAGCAAAAACCAGGAAGAGAGGAAAGATCAAAACCAGATAAGCAATGTATAAAGACAATGTATAATGTCAGGTACATGCACACTGAGTGATTACTTCACAATGTGAGTGTGAAACTGTAGTCCTTAAATTCCATGTGGAGTGATTGTCATGTTTACAATCACCTGACTTCTAATCACACACACCTGAACACAAAGTCCGTGGGTGTGGAGATGTGTAGTCTAGAGATGTGTAGTCCATATTAGTAGGCTGCGTTGTGCTCTGGGAAACGGAGTTCTCTGTGGAGTTCACCTGACAGAAATCAGACTGGTCTGAAAGATGGATCCTGATACAGCTCATCCTTGTCTCATCCTGTCTGATGATGGAAAACAAATGACATGTGGAAGGAAAAAGCAGAATTTTCCCAACACCCCAAAAAGATTCACTTTTTATGCAACAATCCTGGGAAATCAGGGTTTCCCCTCAGGGAGGTTTTACTATGAGGTGCAGGTCAGCGGGAAGACTAAGTGGGATTTAGGAGTGGTCAGAGAGTCTGTTAACAAGAAGGGGGAGATTACACTCAAACCAAGGGCGTAGGTTTGGTCTCAATATTGGTAGGGACACCCACCCATCCCGGAAAAAAAGGACTCTTTAATGTTGACAACCAACTGGTTTATTAAAATATAACATCTATATTTACATTAAGATCTGTATTTACATTTAAATACAAATTAAAGCAACAGATCAAAGACTAAAAGAAAGTAAACTATGAGTAACTACTTGTTTATGGAAAAGAGAAAAAAAAAGTTTGCATCCAACATCTTCTTGATAACAACATTCTTCATGATAGTCCTCGGTGTACTTACAATATATGGTACTTACAATACATGTACATTGGTCATTTACAATTAATCCATAATATCATATGAGGAGTTCATTTGCAAAAACAGATATCCACCATTTTAATTCATTTTCATAAATCATTTTTTTAATTGTGCATTCCAGGTAATACAAATCAAGCTGCAATTGGGTTGTTTTGATTACATTTATTTTCACTTAATTAAAACAAACCAACTGCAGTTTGATTGATATTCCCTGGAATGCGCGATAAAAAAAAACTAGATTTTTAAATATTCATAAGAATGGAGATATCTGTTTTTGTAAATGAACTCTTCATATAGGCCTATGTTTAATAAAAAACTCATGACCAATATGTTGACTTTCAAAGGTTATACTGTATATTTGCTGAACATCCTAAAGACTGACTTTAATGCTGATGCCTCCCTACAGTTCTGTACCCTGTGATTACACGTTAAAACGTTTTTTTTTTATGCAGGTTTATCTGGATTCCTTTTAGGAGCTAGACTTTTATATTTTGGGAGGGCAGAATTGTCCCTACCAATATTTGTGTGAACTCGTTCGCATTATCTTTGGAGTCATGTAACTATGTAACCATAGCATTCTCTCACAGAAGCTCCAGGATTTAGGCATGCTAGCATTTGATTGGCTGACAGGGAGGAGCTATCTGAAGGCTCACCTTACATGCAAATATCAAACTGCCAGTGTAGAGTACAGACCCGGAGGCGAGGGCTGATCGGTTGACAATGGTAACTAAGTTATCAAGGCTGTCAGTTCATACCTCAAGCATGGGTGAAAATTTAGTCTTTCTGATGACTTTAATCCCTTTCCTCTATTGCCTGCACGGCACGGCATACATAAAGTATTTTTTCCCATGCCAACACGTTTTGTACTTTGTAGATATCATTCCACCCAAAAAACGACGAGACATCAGGAGCTTTTTCCCCACCCAAAGCGTAATTAATAGATAGTAAACTAACTGTCCAGTAGCCACATTGATTTAAAATGAAAACCTGTTAGCGACCAAACGTCACCAGCCTTGCACTGCGGAAAGTAATGTCACCTGATGTTAGTTAACCGTGTTAGCTAGCGTTAACTAGCAAGCTAACCCTGACTTCTGTCATCTGCAGTCTAGCAGTCAGGTTGCTAGCTGGAACATAAAATAGGTGCACATATGAAATTATGTTGAGTTGAATTTTAGTCTAGAAATCCCATGAAAATGTCAGCATTTAATGAATGAGTTTGTATGCAGGAAACACAGCAGCAGGCTGAAGTAGAGCAGGATGAAACAGCTGTGTCTTCAGGGTTTCAGGTGAGGTCCTAATTATGAAATATATTTTAGAACTGTAGGGAGGCATCAGCATTAAAGTCAGTCTTTAGGATGTTCAACAAATACACAGTATAACCTTTGAAAGTCAACATATTGGTCATGAGTTTGTTTTGAAAAAAAATCTTACATCAAAACAACATAAGATCCTATTCATTGAATATTAACATTTCCCTCAAAAATAAATGGGATCCAAAGTTTAACTATATGTTTATATCTTCATCAATGCATTATGAATATGTAAAAATCATGTTTTTTTATTGCACATTCCAGGTAATATCAATCAAACTGCAGTTGGTTTGTTTTAATTAAGTGAAAATAAATGTAATCAAAACAACCCAATTGCAGCTTGATTTGTATTACCTGGAATGCACAATTTAAAAAATGATTTATGAAAATGAATTAAAATGGTGGATATCTGTTTTTGCAAATGAACTCTTCATATGCTATTACGGATTAATTGTAAATGACCAATTTACATTTATTGTAAGTACCATAGTCTACCTATTTTAATGTTAACTTAGTTGCAAGTTATTATAACACAGGATGCAAAAGAATAATTTGCAAATGTTGTTACAGACCAGGTTAAGTTTAGTTTTCTCTTTGGGAGACAGTCAGTGTGAGTGAGGACGATCCTGAAGCACGTCAGTGTAGCAGTGTCATGGACATGGGGAATAAGCCATACCAGCCTGATCCAAACCATCGAAGTACAGCAACTTCCAATCAAGATTTGACGGTTTCAGGCGAACTGGTACAGTCAGTATTCATGGCTTCACTACAGTCCAACACTGAAAAGGTTCTTTGTTTTGAGTGTGTCAAATCATACACCATAAAAAAGACCACTTTGGAAAAAAGAATGACCCTGCCTTATGCACAAAGGGTTTCAATAATTGGAAGAATGACACAGGTAGCTTTAGCCGCCACAAAGCTGTATGCCATGGACATCAAGAAGCCCTTGACCAAGTATATCTTAAATATATTTGCCAACAGTTTGTACCTGTCAATGACCGACGTAGGCATCTGTTTGGATTGTTTAAATAGACACCAAGGACTCTCATGAAGATTGTTGATGTTGGATGCAAAACATTTTTTTTGTTTTTTTTCACTTTTCCGTTAACAAGTAATTTCATAGTTTACTTTCTTTTAGTCTTTGATCTGTTGCTTTGTTTAATTTGTATTTAAATGTAAATGCAGATCTTAATGTAAATATAGATGTTACATTTTAATAAACCAGTTGGTTGTCAACATTAAACAGTCCTTTTTTTTCCAGGGTGGGTGTCCCTACCAATATTGAGACCAAACCTACACCCGATGTGTGAAATGTAACACGAACTCCAAGGTGAGTGTTTTTACTTGTTACTGTACATGTTGTTATGTGAATAACAGTAGTAATATTAACATTGTCATAAATAAATACACACACCATAATCTGTTTGCTGTAGCTCTGTGTTTATACATACATAGGCCGTGTGTGTGTGTGTGTGTGTGTGTGTGTGTGTGTGTACACCATAATTCAATGTCTAATATTTTAAAAACGGAAGCAGCACAAACAAAGCTTTTATCGGCACAAACGGAGCACAAACGATTGAGACTACTTTGCCGACGTTTTGCGTTGGGTGGGGGCCAACATGACGCAGGTTATTCATGCACCTGGGGTTCTCGGGTGTTAAAATGAGTCTCCGCCTACTAGTGTATAACTGAAAGTGAAACCAGACCCGTCTGAAAGCTCACATAGACCAGGAAGATGTCTTTTTAAAACAAATGCTGAATTTAATTACTCCGGATCGAGTGGATCAGAGAAGAGAATAAACAAGATGAGTTTTGATAAAGAGAGGAGTAAAGGTGTGTATTTATTTAATATTTTTATTAATAGTTCAGAATTTGGGCCAGGATTTTGGGTTATTGGTTTATTAAACCGATCTGAGTA
This sequence comes from Ictalurus furcatus, assembly GCF_023375685.1. Classification (NCBI taxonomy): domain Eukaryota; kingdom Metazoa; phylum Chordata; class Actinopteri; order Siluriformes; family Ictaluridae; genus Ictalurus; species Ictalurus furcatus. The sequence continues at coordinate 3,229,248 of NC_071263.1, read as the reverse complement.
GCGGTGTCAGATAAAGACGTATTTCTGTACCAAGTGGGAAAAAGTGAGAAATTAAATTTCATGCTCAATAAACAAACTTGATAGTTAAGATTAATGAAACATTTAAAAGTGTTCTTGTGTCTGTTACAAGAATGTTACTGGGTGAGGTGCAAACATTCCTACTAAAACCAGGAAGTAAGAAACTATAAACTACAGTTACTGACTGAGAGCTGTGAGAATGCTCAGTAAATGGCTGTGATTTATTTTTTTAACCATATAATGTGTGTCAGTGTGTGAACTGAATATTGATTTGTTTCTGGAAGGGTTAAAAAGGAGAAGGAAAGAGGACATGGCTGATTCTTTATCTTCACAACTAAGACAAGGCAGAAGGAAGAGCATGCATACAGCTACTGACTGTAAGTTACACAGTTTATACTTGAACAGATGTGAATTTAACTATATATCAGTTTCTAAATCAGTGATGACTTCAGAAAACCTAATGTGAATCCCAGATGAACCTTAAAGACTTCAATTCACTTCAAGCTAGTTAAAGTAGATTTCTGCTTATTAAATTAAATGGTTCTCAGAAACATGGTTAAGAAGAAACCACTGTGCTCTGATGGGATGGTGTCTTGTACTAGAGATGTATCTTTTTTATAATCCCACTCCTGCCTGCTCCTGAAGGAATCCTTCCTGCTCCATTTGGCCAAACCTAACCTCTCTTGTAGTTATTTATCTTTGTACATGCCCATGATATTTCCTAATGAACTTGAAGTTCGTTCTATTTCTCACAATATAAGTAAATAGTCATTTAAACCATAGGGACTCTGAACAGGATAAAGATACTAGATAGTGAAGATGAATGAATGAACATGGTAAATGAGTCACGCAGTTCTGCACAAGAACCCACCATGTCCAGTGCGTTTCTATGTTAAAGACATGGTCATTCTTACAAGGTTCATATCTGACCTCCTGCTTCCACCTGCAGAAACGTAAAATCTGCCTGCTCCCATGACTTTGTGTTGGACCTCACAGGATCCCAGTCCTGATGTACACTTCTAATACACACCTCATATTTTGTAGAAGAGACTTTTGTCAAACAAATATGATCAAGATCAAATTTTCCTTAACCTATAAAACACATTTGAGCTCCAACACTTTGTGTGAATGATGTGTGACTAGGAGGAAAAAGGTTACTCAATATTTCTTTTATAAAATAATATAAATTAATACTTTCTTGTTTTGGGGTTGTTATTTTTAAAACATATTTTATAGTATAATTTTTAGAATTATTTTTCTTAATCTATCCACCAGTTGCAGGTGAATCCAGCAGCCTCCTGACTGAAGAGCAGTTACAGTGTTCTATCTGTCTGGAAGTGTTCACTGATCCCGTCACCACTCCATGTGGACACAGCTTCTGCAACAGCTGCCTCACACAAAGCTGGGATACGCGTCAACATTATTATTGTCCATATTGCGAAGAGAAATTCACCAAGAGACCTGAAATCAAGATTAATATAACACTGAGAGAAGTTGCAGATCACTTCAGGAAGAAAACAGTCTCAGATAAGTCTCAGATTCTTTGTGACTTCTGCACTGGTGTGAAGCAGGAGGCCTTGAAATCCTGTCTGGATTGTGGTGTGACTCTCTGTTCATCTCATTTAGATCTTCATAATAATGTTCAAAAATATAAGAAACACAAAGTAATAAATGCAGTGGAGAACCTGGAGAAATACATTTGCCAGGAGCATGAGAGACCTCTGGAGATGTTCTGTAGAGACGAACAGAAATGTGTGTGTCGGGTCTGTACTGTGACAGACCACAAGAATCACAACGTTATTCCATTAGAGGAGGAGAGTGGACAGAGGAAGGTGAGACACCAACATCAGTGTTAAATATTCTTATGAAGAATGCAAATGAATTCAAATTTAGAAGATAAACGGTTGTGTTTTTGATTTCTGTGCACAGAGTCAGCTGGGGAAAACACACACGGAGCTGCAGCAGATGATCCAGGAGCGACTGAAGAAGATCCAGGAGATTAATCACTCAGTAGAGCTCAGCAAAGTGGGTCAAACATGATGTAGTTCATATCTGCTGCATTTTGTACTTTGTTTAGTTTTGTAGAATTTAAGGAAGTGCACATCTTCACTGTTAGTTGATGAAAGTGAAATGTTCTTCCTTCTTTAGAGAAACACAGAGAAGGAGAAATCAGACAGTATTGAAGTCTTCACCGCTCTGATTCGCTCCATTGAGAGGAGTCAGGCTGAGCTGCTGGAGGTGATGGAGAGGAAGCAGAAAGCAGCAGAGAAGCAGGCTGAAGGACTCATTAAAGAGCTGCAACAGGAAGTCGATGAGCTAAAGAGGAGAGACACTGAGCTGGAGCAGCTCTCACACACTGACGATCATCTCCACCTCCTACAGGTCAGTGTTCCTCTCTCAATCACTCAACCACAATGCAGAACATCACAGAACATCAGCTGAGGGATTTCTCCTCTCTCCTGTTCTACTGTAGATTTATCCGTCACTGTGCATCGCTCCACACACCAAGAACTGGACTGAGATCAGGATTAAAACTGAACCGAGTGTGGAAGCTCTGAGGACGACTCTGTCTCAGCTTCAGAAGACTCTGAATGAGAAACTAAGTGTAACTCTGAATGAGAAACTCAGTGTAACTCTGAATGAGAAGCTGAAGGAAAAAGGTGAGAAACTGAGAAGTCTGTAACAAGGGAATTATTTTGTTAGAGACAGTATGAAAAGTTATTGATTAGTTTCTTGGTTTATTAATCGATGAATGAAAGTAAATTTGTGTTAATGATTTTTGTAGCTTTGTTGTAGCTTTCTAATTCCAAGTTTACATTGAAAGCATATTTAAAATAATAAATGTCTTGTTGTGTTGTAATTAGTCTCCACAGAACTGAAGAGGATTCAGCAGTATGCAGGTACACTGCAGTTTCTGTTTCCTAATATCACATATATATTATTTAAAAATATATATTTTAAAGTTCTCCCCATTATTTAATTAGTATCTTTAGTACACCTTCCTATTACCTCCATGCACTAATGCACTAAGCATAATCTTCCATATAATTTTCTATATTGGGAAGTTGGTACTGCATTTCTTTAGCTGATAAATCTATCACGTACTTATGAAATGTAAAACTCTTTACCCAAGCACACATTTCCATTTTTTATGCCCAATACATATATTTAAATATTCCACAGACCTGCTTATAAAATGATAATTATTGTGATATACTAGATTATTAATTATTATTATTTATCTGCATACTCATCACATACTGTGTGTTTCTCTCAGTGGATGTGACTCTGGATCCTGATACAGCTTCTCCTTATCTCATCCTGTCTGATGATGGAAAACAAGTGACGCATGGAGACACAAAGCAGAATCTCCCAGACACCTCGAAAAGATTCACTTATTATCCAATGGTCCTGGGAAATCAGGGTTTCTCCTCAGGGAGGTTTTACTATGAGGTGCAGGTCAGCAGGAAGACTAAGTGGGATTTAGGAGTGGTCAGAGAGTCTGTTAACAGGAAGGGGAAAATTGCACTTAAACCTCAGGATGGATTCTGGACCGTGATTCTGAGGAAGGGGAATAAGTATACTGCTTGTGATGATCCTGGTATCTCCCTCTCCCTGAGAGAGAAACCCCAGAAGGTGGGCGTGTTTGTGAATTATGATGAGGGTCTGGTCTCCTTTTATGATGTTGACGCCAGGTCTCATATCTACACTTTCACTGGTCAGTCTTTCACTGAGAAACTGTATCCATACTTCTGCCTTTCTAATAATGATGGAGGTAAAAACTCAGCACCACTGATCATCTCTCGTGTATCAAAGACTGAATAAATTCAGTCAATTATATACAATTACCAGAATAAAAGACAATGGGCCTCATTTAGGGCCCCATATTTCAGATCTTTTTGAAACTGATGGAGGTAATGTTTTAAATCTCATATGATAAAAACTGAATAAATTCTCACATCATCAATTCATTAATGTATGAAATGGCCAGAATAAAAAACAATGGGTTTCCTTTGTGAATTTTTAAGTAAAGTTGTGTAAATGTTTTTCATAGGCCAAACTGAACTTTCAGTAAAGTGCAAATCACATACAGTTTCCATAAAAGGAAAAGGTCACAGAGAGCTGAAAGAATAAAATGAGCTGAAGTATACATAATATTTTTTGTTAGTACGTGAATGTATGGCGTAAATGGTATCTGATTAGCAAGACCAAGCTCAGTGCTCGGATTAGTTTCTGTCCCACTTTAGATAAAAAGTGCCTGCTATATAAAAGTCTAGCTCCTAAAAAGAATCCAGATAAACCTGAGTAAAACCTGAGTAAAAAAATGTTTTTACGTGTAATCATATTACATGGGTGTCCATTCTAATCCGTACAGGACCAGTGTGGCTGCAGGTTTTAATTCCAACCAATCAGGAACCACATCTGATATTCGATTGATACAGCTGGAATCAGATGTGGCTCCTCCTCAGTTGGACTGAAAACCTGCAGCGATGCCAATCCTTTATGGATAAAATTGGACACCCCTGTTCTATGGAGTTGCTTTTTAAAAATTGCTCCATTTTTTAAAATTAAAGTTTATATTTATACCGTCAAATATGTTTAGTCTATAATGAACTCGGCTACACTGTATGGTCATTTTGTCAAATAATTGTTAAAATTGTCATAAAATAAATGTTGATAGCGAGTTAAAATCATTTATTTTCTTCACCATATAACCCTGTTCCTGGTGTTACAGTGTAAATACAGCACTTGTTTTGTGTTTAGTGAACTTGTTTCCATTTTTATGAGAACATTTCATATGCAAAGTCAAATAATTATAATCACAATATCAACAACTCACTCGTCCAAGTCTAAATGTTGTAGAGAGTTACAAATACTTGAATTGTGACACGATCTTGGTGTTTTCAACTATTGAAGCTGGGTTTGCTGTTGATGTAACGTATAAATTTAGCAATTTACTAACACATCTGAGGTAAATTCTTATCTTTGTTGTTTTCTCTGGGGCTGTGCCATTATTCAGTCCATATAATGGAATTAACACTCCAGCTGGTTAAATAATTAGTCTCTCTTATTAGCTAGCATGTGCTCAGTGTCCATATATCCAACTTGTGTAGCAACAGTGTTTAACCCCTTGAATGGTACATGCATACAGTGTGTGTGTGTGTGTGTGTGTGTGTGTGTGTGTGTGTGTCCTGCTGAATCAAAAGTACAAAAGCAGAAGTTTTATTTGGAGACACCAAGAGCTGCTTAGTACTACAAAGCCCCGCCCCCATTTCCTTAAAAGGCATTCTGTGAGGTATAAAAGTTAACCAACCAACAATGTTTGTAGACAGAATGTATATTTCAAGGCTTGTATTCTTTACTTTCAATTTTATTATTGTTCAGTTTGTATACACCTGGTTAAAATAGCAAGAGTTTCATTAATAATAGTCATTAGTTCATACAGATTTACTAAATTGATCAACTAGAGCTTTTCTGTGTTAATATGCGGAACCGCCTTTCTCTGAGCGAGTAGTGACATCACAAAGCATGAGTGAGAGTGAAACTAGATCAGTAAAGCTCACATCAACCAAAAAGACTTCTTTGAAAAACAAATGCTGGATGTAATTACTGCGGATTAGAGCTGCAACAAATAATTGATAAAATCAATAATAATTGATTAGAAAACTGTTGTCAATGAATCTCATTATCGATTAATTGGTCTTTGTGTGGCACATTTACTCATTACATTACCTCTGTTCCGAAAACACGCATCGGAGAGTAAATACTAAAGTTGTGTCCCAAATGACGTACTATACATTTAAACTATGCACTTACACTATGCACTACTCTAGGGTCCGCAGACCCCTTGGTCAGTGGTGTAATTGCAGGGGGTCCTTAGGAAAGTTTATAAAATGTTTAAATAATATATGTATTATATATAATATTTTGTTAAATGTATCAAAACATATTCAAATGAGATGTTTTAAAATTAATCAATTTGGTTATTTGCAAATATCACATTAGCTGAGCTGACTCATTCATTGATGGATTTTTTTTTTTTTAATTATTTACAAATGAAATGATAATTAAAAAAAAAATTGAGTGGTAGACAAGTTCAAGTGTTGCATTGATGGATAAAATAAAGGATAATTCAGAGAGTCAAATTAAATGTCACACCAACAATAAAATATAAAAAATAAAATCTTGAAATGTTTTGATTCAATTTTAATGTTAGTATTATTGGTGTTAAATATTAATAAAATAAAGCATATATATAGAAATGACTGCGAGGGGTCCAGAGCTCACAAAAGGTTGAGAACCACTGGTCTAGTGTATGAATTTTAGAAAGGTAATATTATCTCAAATGGAACACATTAGTTATTTACTAACCTGAACCCCCCCCCCCCCCCCCCACCACCACTAATTAATCGAAAAAATAATCGGCCAACTAATGGATTATGAAAATAATCATTAGTTGTAGCCCTACAGCATATCCAGTGGATCTGAGAAGAACAGTAAAGGTGTGTACTTCATTTAATCTTGTTTTATAGTTCAGAATTTCTGGCAGGATGTGGTTTTATTACACCAAATTGAGTAAACAGCATCAGAGGAAGATGTGGTTCTGTACACTGGGAAACATGAGGATATATTAGTCAAAAGCAATTTGCATAGAGTGCTGCTTGGGTATAAAAAAAAATATCCCTCTGGTGCTCTTCAGTTTGGGGATCCTGCTAGTTGAGTATTGATGAAATCTGAGGCAGTCAGGAGGGTAATAATCTGGAATAAACTTTGTCATAGAAAATGACTTTTTAGCTCATCATTTCTGCCCAATAAGTTTTTCAAAAGCATAACTGAGGTTATATTTTAGTTTACATTGTGGTTGATCTCCATTTCATGAGCAAATGATAAACAGTAACACTAAATCACAAAACTCATGCTCAAGTTATATTATTATAAAGATTTAATCTAAACAAACTCCAACACATTAGTTTTTTTTTCAATGTATGCATTTATTTAGGTGGAAATTTAGAGTAGAAGTGTGCAATAGACCGTTTTTTTTTTTAAATCCCACTACTGCCCTCTCCTGACGGAATCCAATAATGACCAATCCTATTTGCTCCCCAAACATTTCCATCTGCTCCTGAAGGAATTCTGACTATTCCTGCCCTCTCTCACAGAAATACTGACCAATCCTGCTCGCGCCCAAAAAAATTGTGAAAGAATTCTGACCAATCCCACATGCTTCTGAAGGAATTCTGACCAATATCACCAGCTCCCGAAAAGATTCTAACCAACCCGGCCCACTCCTGAAAGACTTCTGACCAATCTCGCTCGCTCTCAAAAGAATTTTGACCAATCCCACCTGCTCCCGAGGGAATTTGGACTGATCCTGCCCACTCCTGAATGAATTCTGATGAATCCTGCGTGCTCTCAGAGGAATTCTGACAACCTCATCTGCTTCTGGGGGAATTCCGACCAAATTCACTTGCTCTCAAAGGAATTCTGTCAAATGCCTCCACTTGTGACAGAATTATGACCAATCCCACCTGCTTCTGAAGGTATAATGACCAATTCCACCTGCTTCAGAAGGCATTATGACCAATCCTTTCCACTTCCAGAAGGAATTCTGACAAATCTTGCTTGCTCTCAAAGGAATTCTGATCAAACCCCCCATTCTTGATGGAATTCTAACCAATCCCATCCACTTCTGCTTTTATTATCAATAAAATTAGTTGGTTTGAATGTGAAACGAGGAACCTGAAAGCTTCATATATGACTACCCAGTCTTGCAACATTTTTTGTTGGGTCCCTATGGATCTTAGCCCTGATACACACCTCTATTTTAGTGAACATGTTGTACATCACAAACATTCTTACTGTAAAATACAATAACTGAAATACACAAACAAAATGTTAAACACAAAATAATTATAACTTATAAAACCAAATATACCCCGCCTTGTGCCCAATGCTTCCTGGGATAGGCTCCAGGTTCCCCGTGACCCTGAAAAGGAGTAAGCGGTAGATGTATGAAAAACCAAATATCCTATTCTATTTTTAGCTTATTCATTAGTGTTGCTTGTTGCACTTTATGCATTAGTGAACTGAAAATGTGAGAAATTTATTCAGTGTTTAACACACGAGAGATGATCAGTGGTGCTGAGTTTTTACCTCCATTGGTATGACAAGGACAGAAGTATGGATAGAGTTTCTCAGTGAAAGACTGACCAGTGAAAGAGTAGATATGAGACCTGGCCTCAACGTCATAAAAGGACACCAGACCCTCATCATAATCCACAAACACGCCCACCTTCTGGGGTTTCTCTCTCAGGGAGAGGGAGATACAGGGATCATCACGAGCAGTATACTCATTCCCGTTCCTCAGAACCACAGTCCAGAATCCATTCTGAGGTTTAAATGTCTCAATTTTCCCCTTCCTGTTAACAGACTCTCTGACCACTCCTAAACTCCACTCAGTCTTCCTGCTGACCTGCACCTCATAGTAAAACCTCCCTGAAGAGAAACCCTGATTTCCCAGGATTATCAAATAATTAGTGAATCTTTTCGGGGTGTCTGGGAGATTCTGCTTTGTGTCTCCACACGTCACTTGTTTTCCATCATCAGACAGGATGAGACGAGGATAAGCTGTATCAGGATCCAGAGTCACATCCACTGAGAGAAACACACAGAATGTGATATGCAGGTAAATAATAATAATTAATGATAATGTTAAAAGTCCAGCATATCACAATAATTATTTAAATAATTATACCTGCACATTTTGAAGTGTTTTGTTCCACATACACCACAGTAATTTGCCAATGATTACCATTTCTAATTTATATATAAAGAACAACACATCATACTTTTTTTTTATCAGTTTATAGTTACATTTAATGTTGAGGAAATAAGAGGAGCTTATAAGAGGAATAAAACACTACGGGACATGCTGTTATAGAAAAATAATCCACTGCTGGGTGGTATCAGCAATCCTCTTCGTGTTGGGTCACATCACACCTGTCACGTAACTGAATGTATGGGAGGTTTGGATGGATGCTAACGCAGAGAAGAGGTTTATTAAAGAGAGGCAGGCAGACAAATCCAAATCATGAGACAATAGCGTGGTCATAAACAGGTAATAGGTCAGGTGATCAGCAAACGAGCATAAACTAGGCAAGGCCAGAATCAAGAGACGAGGAGGAGAACAGGATCAAAACTATGAAACAAAACACAATAAAAAACGGTTTGGTGCACTGAAAACTCACGTAATACTTCACAAAGACTTAGTGTTCAATGAGTCTCTTTTATGTGTGTGTGAGATTGGATGCAGGTGTGCGTGATTAGAATGAAAGCGAGTGTTCTGGGAATTGCAATCCATGGCGGCCATGTTTGTAGGCTGCAGTGCAAGATGGGAAATGTAGTCATTGGTTTGCTGTGACATGACAACACCACTCTCTGTCATGGATAATTTTCCAATAACATCAAGGCCCATTGTGGGTTTTATCCTCATGTGTAATATTAAAAACAGAAACTACAGTGTACCTGCATGTTGCTGAATCCTCTTCAGTTCTGTGGAGACTAAATACAACACATCATCATATTTATTAGATTATATGTAGCTTTATTGTAAACTTGGAATCACATGAAACAATTTTTATTACTCAATCACCAATAAAACTATAGGTAAACTTTTTATACAGCCTCAAACAAAAGACATCATCTAAAAACAATATTAAAACTTTCTCACCTGTTTCCTTCAGTTTCTCATTCAGAGTTACACTGAGTTTCTCATTCAGAGTTACACTGAGTTTCTCATTCAGAGTCTTCTGAAGCTGAGACAGAGCCGTCCTCAGAGCTTCCACACTCGGTTCAGTTTTAATCCTGATCTCAGTCCAGTTCTTGGTGTGTGGAGCGATGCACAGTGACGGATAAATCTACAGTAGAACAGGAGAGAGGAGAAATCCCTCAGCTGATGTTCTGTGATGTTCTGCATTGTGGTTGAGTGATTGAGAGAGGAACACTGACCTGTAGGAGGTGGAGATGATCGTCAGTGTGTGAGAGCTGCTCCAGCTCAGTGTCTCTCCTCTTTAGCTCATCGATTTCCTGTTGCAGCTCTTTAATGAGTCCTTCAGCCTGCTTCTCTGCTGCTTTCTGCTCCTCCTCCATCACCTCCAGCAGCTCAGCCTGACTCCTCTCAATGGAGCGAATCAGAGCAGTGAAGACTTCAATACTGTCTGATTTCTCTTTCTCTGTGTTTCTCTAAAGAAAGAACATCTCACATTTACCAAAAAAGTATTAAAGTCTATGACATGAAATATGTAAAATAAAAGTAAAAATGTACAGAATGATGCAGATATCATTTCATATATCATGTTTGACCCACTTTGCTGAGCTCTACTGAGTGATTAATTTCCTGGATCTTCTTCAGTCGCTCCTGGATCATCTGCTGCAGCTCCGTCTGTGTTTTCCCCAGCTGACTCTATGCACAGACAGAAAGAAAAATCCTTTTCAATGCTGTTTCGTTGTTTATATCGATCTTCAAATCTCCACTTTTTTTTTATTGTAAGAAAATTTGATCATAGTTCAATCAAATAAATAGAAAACGAAAAGGATCAGCCTGATGAATCCTCCATTACGTGAGTAAAAAAAACCTTGCAAACTGCTAACAATTAAGATGTTATACCAGTTTACACCACAAGGGGCAGCTTTGTTCACTGGCTAATTATAATAATAATAAGAAGAGAAAGCCTTTATTTGTCACATATACATTACAGCACAGTTAAATTATTTCCTTCTCATATCCCAGCTTGTCAGGAAGTTGGGGTCCGAGAGCAGGGTCAGCAATTATACGGCCCCCTGGAGCAGAGGGTCTTGCTCAAGGGCCCGGCAGTGGCAACGGCACCCTGAACTTTATATAAGTTTTAGAAAAATCTAATTGTCAAAAAACTTCTGAGATTTTTAATGTTAGCTTTCCTGTACACCTCGAAAAATGAGAAGGAAAACTGTTTCCATAGCTAAAATGGTGAAATTGTTAATGGACACTGGAACACCTTAGCCTTCAAAGTTCTTGTAGAATTAAAATTTATGCACTAACAACAAACCTGATCTACTCACCTTCTTTATAGGAATAACATTATGATTCTTATGTTTTCCTTCAGTACAGAACCGACACACACACGTCTGATCGTCTCTACAGAACAGTTCCAGAGGTCTCTCATGCTCCTGGCATATGTATTTATCCACGTTCTCCACTGCATTTATTAGTTTGTGTTTCTTATATTTTGGAACATGATTATGAGACTCTAAATGAGATGAACAGAGAGTCACACCACAATCCAGACAGGATTTCAAGGCCTTCTCCTTCACACCAGTGCAGAAGTCACAAAGAACCTGAGATTTGTTGAGACCAGTTTTATTCTTGAAGTGATATGCAACCTCTCTCAGTGTTGTATTAATCTTGAGCTCAGGTCTCTTGGTGAATTTCTCTTTACATAACGGACAGCAGCAGTGTTGACTCGTATCCCAGCTTTGTGTGAGGCAGCTCTTACAGAAGTTGTGTCCACATGGAGTGGTGACGGGGTCAGTGAACACTTCCAGACAGATAGAACACTGTAACTGCTCTTCAGTCAGGAGGACGCTTGAGTCATGTTTGACAGTTTCACAGACTTTAAAAGAAAAAGAAGACCAATATTTAATGAGATTTATTTTTAAAAAGTTTTAGTTTACTGCTTTTCCCATCTTTTTATTACAGGAAATTGCTGGCTGGAGTGTTTTTTTACACTGTTAAACAATGCTCTTACCAGTCCTAGCTAGTATGGGCTAATTAACTAGCCCCGCTTGCTCTTAGATGAAATAAAGGTTGGTGTAATTCAGGTAATGAGGAGGTTGTATGCCTTCTCTGTACCTTTGGAGGCAGAAAATCGAAAGAATTTGAGCTGCTTGTGCGACTAGACTCCATGCAGTTAAAGTTGGATGTCACATCACGTACTGGTGAACGTCCCAAAAATTTAAACGTCCCAGCTTGCAACCTGATTGGTTGGGAGATTTTTTTTTAAAGCCTCAATTACATGATAGAACGATGAAAGTCACTTTTACCATTCATGGTAAGACATGCACTGACTCTGCATCGATGTAGGTTTTGCCTGAGTGTGCATTTCTAGACCGATCATCTGGAGTGGATTAGAGTTGGAAATGAATTCTGTCCAAAGGTACGTCTAATGGCAGAATTACATACACATACAGGACCTGGCCAATCATATGTGGATTAGAATTGTAGTTCATGAGATTAGCTATTAGCATCACACAATATCATGGGTCGTACTGAAGAGTTTAGCGACTTTCAGCCTGGTACCTGGCAACCTTTCCAACAAATCAGTCAGATTTCAGCCACAAAGAAGTGTAAGCATCTATGTTTATGGACAAAATGCCTTTTGTTTACAAAGCAGGAAACATGACTGAATGGTGACAATTGTTCGTTTTTAATGCTTAACCATTAACGATTAGTTTATAAAGCTATAAATAAGACAACTTGTCCGTGTTGTGTATGTTAATGTTGAGTTGTACAACTTACAGTTAAATGGTCTTTCTACGCTGTGCCGTCTCTCTTTTCTTCCTTCTGCCATTTCCTTCCTGCTTCACCTTTCTCAATCCTTTCAGTAAGAAATCACGTCTCCCAGTTTGCACATTTAATATGACTCTGAAATATATAAATATGCATTAAATATAAGCACGTCTCCAAAAGGAATGCCACTGAAGACCTTTACAAGGTGCTCTTTGTAAAACCTGTAAACCTCTCATCTTTATTATTCTGTGTTTTACCACAGCACTGTTATATTCAGAGTTTTCTATGAGGTTCATATTAATGCGTTATCGTTTCTATAGTAACAGCTCATTCACAGGGACGTGTACAACAGACGTGCTACATATACAGGTTAAAAAAAAACGTGTCTAGTTGTGGATTTATGGAACGTTTATGGAAGGAGTCTCCAGTGTCAGCGTTTTGTAACAGTCAGAGGTGAAGCTGTAACTTTAAGTTCGGGACAGACGAGTTTACGCTTTAGAGGAATAAACCGTGGCCAGCTACGTTGTTTTTTGTTGTTGTTTTTTCAACTCCAAGACAGAGTATGTAACAGATAACCGGATCAAACTTGCATTGCGGATGTTCCATGACATTAAATGTAACAATAAACAGAGAGAAGGTGCGTTGTCATACGTTAATAAATAAAACAATTGTAAAAGTTGGACAATTCCTGTGGTGTAAGAGAAATTAAACACTTCTGTACATGCTGTTACATGAAAACATTCAATCTCAGGGCGGTAACAGTAACTCTGATTGTTTTTGTATAACAGCACGACACGAAGTTTGATTCCGTACTTAGAGACATTACCTGAACTTTCTTACACATTTTAGTTCAGTAGCTGGAATTATTATTCATTTCATCATTCATAATTTTAACTTCCTGCTTCTACTTAAGTATGCATTGTATGTACAGTACATGTACTTGTGTATTATGTAATTATATGTAGCAAAGCAGTGTGTACTTAAACTGGTTTGTTAACATATCTGGCAAGTGTAATCACTAAACGTGAAACTGAACTCATCCTACGAGTTAAATTCACATTGTACTTATATAAATATTACTATTATTACTATTATTATTATTATTATTATTATTATTATTATTATTACTAGAGTTTATCATGATAAAGTGAGCCTTACCTTTTTCAGAGTGTCAGAAATTCTCCTGTGTGTGTGTGTGTGTGTGTGTGTGCGCGCGCGCGTGCGCTCGTCTGAGTCGCTGGATATGTAGTATATAAATCCAAGATATAATAAAAAGAAAAGACCAAGTTTTCCCAGTCAACATGCGCATACGGACTTTACTTCCTTTCTATTGCGCTTTTTAAATATACTCAATCGTATGTGATATGACGTAATGGTGGGCGGTTCCTCCCTTTAACACGCAAATGACCTGATAAATAATTCAGCATGTATATTACTATAATTTTGTCGATTAATCTATATAAAAAAAAGAATAATAAATGACAGCAAAGAGAATAATTTCTGACGCGATGGAATTGAATGCTATTTTAAAGATTATAACTGAATGATTATGATCATAGGATATGTTTATTTTTGTCCCTCGTGCAAGTCAACAAGAAAATAAATAAATAAAAGAGTCGTTTGGGAGTCGACTCTTATTTATGAGATGAGTTCAAATGATTCGACTCCACTACAAAGAGCAAGAATTCACACCGCAATTTTACAAATTAGCGATCGTGCTATTAATTTGGTAAGAAGAGATAACAAGTTCCGCCCAGTGATCTCTCTGATTGGCTGATTCCGTAAATCGCGGTATTTCATTGGTGAAAAGACTATTCTGTTGTCAACGCGGAAGTTCAACCGGAAGCTCAGAGTACGGCGCTGTTGAGGAGGAGGACAACGTGTTTTACTGTTTGGAAGAGGTCATGTCCAGTTTATAGCTGTTTCTTTTATTAAATCTACAAGTATGTGATTATTTCATGGCACTTAAACGTAGATTATTATTCACTTTATTTTTTGCACTTAGCGTTTTAGCTTAGCTTGCTCGCTTGTGTAGATGCTGTCATTGATGGTTAGTTATGGAAAAAAAGAAAACCTGTTTTAGACGAATTTGGGGCGTGTTGCACAAACTGAGCTAATGTTTAGCATTTAAATTTCATGAATGATACTTTATAGGGTCGTTTTCAGCCTGATAACCTGAATATTCGTGTTAGTAAAATCGTAATTGAGTTATTGGTGATATTTTGAAAAATTGCAGTGTGCTGTTTCAACCACTAGATGTCGCTGACAGCGTTTTAGTACAATGCTCGCTCTAGCATTAAGGACTGTTTAAAGTAACTTGGAGTAAAAAAAAAAAAAAAACTAATTAATTCAACATTATAGTCTGTTTTTAATCAAAGAAGAACATGAGTGAATGATCATTTGACGTATTAGTATACAAGTCTCTACAATTTGCAACTGTTTGTACACCGAAAAGGAAGGAAATACATTATATACATTAAAAATGCCCAGATATATTTAGCTAGAAATGTCACTAGTTGCATTTTTTTTAAATATCCAATTGTGTTGTGCTAGTTTATAGTACAGGCTCCTATTTAGCTTTATTTAATATTTACTCATGTTTCTTTGTCACATTTACCCTAAATAACTAAAATGAGTGATTCTCTACAAGCTCCTGTTCCTGAGTTATGTGAGAGAGCAGAAGCATCATGATGGGAGCGTTTGAGATGCTTAATGTTCTGTGTTTACGTGCAGATGGCAGTGTCCGGGAAAATGGCGTCGTTTCGTCTGCCTCCTTTACCAACCATCGGCGAAATCATCAAACTGTATAACCTGAGAGCTCAGAAGCAGCTATCACAGAACTTCCTCTTGGACTTGAGACTCACAGGTAAGGCAGAGTTAACCTAGATTTATAGCACGGTATTGTTAAACGCTCGATTCTGATTGGTCAGATGAGAGAGAAAAGAGAGAGGAGGGTGAGGGGACGTCTGTTTATAGCTGCTATGTAATCTTTGGTAAATTGCCGTGGTGTAAGAAGAATAAAACACTCGGGGACCTGTTGCTAGTCAAATAAAATAATCAGCTTCAAGATGATTCAACATATTTTAGACAGATTTTGGGCCTGTTGCACAAACTGAGCTAATATTTATCATGAATTAATTTCATGAATGATGCTTTATAGGGTCGTTTTCAGCCTGATAACCTGAAAATTCGTTTTAGTAAAATCATAATAGTGTTATTGGTGAGATTTGGAAAAATTGCAGTGTGCTGTTTTAACCACTAGATGTCGCTGGTGACCGCGTTTTAGTACAATGCTCGCTCTAACATTTCAGGACTGTTTAATATAACTTGGAGTAAAAAAATTACAAATTCATTCAACATTATAGTCTGTTTATAATAGAACAGTAACTCCACTTCATGATGATTATTTTTGCTGTGTCAGCATGACACAGAGTGATTTTATTCCTGATTATGATGTGGATAACGTTAACGTTGAGCGTTGTGTTGTAGATAAAATCATCCGGCAGGCTGGGAACCTGAGGAATGCGTGCGTGTGTGAGGTAGGACCCGGGCCTGGAGGACTCACCAGATCCATCCTGAACGCCGGTGCAGCTGATCTCCTGGTTGTAGAGAAGGATTCGCGCTTCATACCTGGATTACAGGTCTGTGTGTTTGCGGGTTGCAGTGGGATGCTGATATGGAAGAAGTTGCGATTTTAGGTTTTTCGGACAAAGTTAGCACTTTATCACGTCTCCGTTTTCACTGAGGTTAAAGTATCGGCATCTGTAGCGTCACTCGGGTGTCGTGTTCAACGTATGTGGCTTTTTATTAAAAAAATTTTTACATAACGAGTTCTGAATTAGTCGACTGATCGCGCCCATCATCTTCCGGAGAACGTTTACAGATACGGTTCTGCGACGGGAAAGGGACCCGGGGACACAGAGTGTATCGTTAATTACGTAATAACAGCGAAAGCCCTGCAAACAAATAAATAATTACTATCATAAATAAATAAATTCAAATTAAATATTTAATTACATGTTTGCTTGCTCGTGTCGGAAAACTTTAAATAACACATTAAAGTAAAATATTCATACGAGTAATAAGTAATCATAAATAAATAATTACATAAATTATTCCTACTACTAATAAACATAAGTAAGTAAATAAACGAGGTATAAATACGAGTACGAACCCAAACGGAGGACGGGTGAGACCCTGAATTGACCATTATTTAAAGAGTGAATGATCTTCAGCTGAAGCTTCACGGTAACTTTTTTTTTCAGCATGAAATCCGATCCGTCGTGCAGCTTTTGTCTGATCGTTTTTGTCTGTCGTGTGTGCGAGCAGCTGTTATCCGAGGCGGCTCCGGGGCGAGTCCGAATCGTCCACGGTGATGTCCTGGCGTTCGGGATGAGCACGGCGTTCCCAGCACACACCGCTAAGAGATGGGAAGACGGTAAGACGGGGTTCGATTTAAGCCGAGACTTTTTACGGGATGGTGTCGGAAATTCATTAATTTATTCTTTATTCAAGAATGTAAAAAAAGAAATTGATATAGGTATGTATGTAGTATGACATGATTGTAATGGTGAAGTGGGCGGGGATTAAAGCTTTCTTCGGTGTTGCTAAGTTTAAGATAAAAGCCGTGATCACAAGTCGACAAAACAGTGACGTAAATGTTTTCTTTCAGTTGATAATGTGATAATGACGTGTGTGTGTGTGTGTGTGTGTGTGTGTGTGTGTGTGTGTGTGTGTGTATATCAGAGCCTCCCGATCTTCACATCATCGGGAATCTTCCCTTCAGCGTCTCCACTCCGCTCGTCATTAAGTGGTTGGAGGAGATGGCCGACAGGAGCGGGCCATTCGTGTACGGACGCACGAGACTCACGCTGACCTTCCAGAAAGAGGTGGCCGAGGTGAGGGCATGCGTGTCATTTAATATGTATTTGACTCTGGATTGTGATTGGTCGGAAGGTGTTGATTTGAGATGGGTTTTTTTTTTTTTTTTTTTTTTTTTTTTTTTTTTTTTTTTTTTTTAAGAACAGCAGCTCTGACAGTATCACAGCCGCAAACCTCAGGCTTATTTATAATTAACGCTCTCCTTCCGATGCGTTATCGTTTCTATAGCAACTCGTACAGCGGAAGCTCCGCATAAACGCAGTGAAGTGTTCTGTAAGGAGAAACGTGTTTGTGGAAGGAGTCTCCAGTGTCGGCGCTTTGTAACGGTCAGAGGTAAAGAAGTAAGTGTACGTTTTCCGACGTCTTCGGGACAGAGAAGTTTACGCTTCTTTGCGGTTTCTCGATAACATGACGCAGCTGTTTATAGCTGCTATGAGGTGACTGAGAACTGCAATAAACGCTACTCTAACAGATAAAACGCAGAACGTGTTCTTTAATAAATAAAAAAATTGTGATTGTATAAGAGGAGTAAAGCATCTCGGGGACATTCTATTACGGGAAACTAATCAGCTTTGCACTTCATCACGGCACCTCGTCACTCAGAAGGCGGCGTGTTTAGGTTTCTGTTTTGTTTACTCACGTTTGACATTGAACCACTGTTTGTTTATTTTATAAAAGTTGCATGAAGTCAACGGGACAAATCAAACACGGGATGAATCAAACTTCTCCACCAATAGAAAACAAGCAGGAAGATCAGCTTGGTGGATGGATCAGTATACGGGGAATCATTGATTTTTTTGCCCTAAGGGTGTGCAAACTTTTGCACGCCGCTGCCTACCGAAGCTGCACAGAAGGCGAAGATCTGCGCTGAATCTCTCGTGAGTGTAATAGCTGTAGGGATTGTCGCGTGAGCTAATTAATGATAATTACACGGGACTGCTGGAATTAATTAGCTAATTTGATCCAGTTCGTCAGCGGCCATATGGAAACGCTTCATTTTCTCTCTCTCTCTCACACACACACACACACACACACACACACACACACACATGACCTATGGAGAATCTATCAGACTGTACAGACACGAGGAGTTATTAATGTAGGCCAGTACATGCGTGCGTTAGATCTGTAAGGAGTGAATCGCAGTGTGTGGTGGTGTTCTGGTAAAATAATCCACACCGAAACTGATTATAATTGTTTTATTCCTCTTCTACTACGGCAATTTTCCAGTTAATACAATGAATAAAACGTTTTCATTTTTATCCGTTTATAGCTACAGTTAACGTTTTTTTTTTTTTTTTTGCGAGACACGTGAGTTCCTGTTCTCACTTCCGTTATAGCAGCTACACACGGTCGTTCCCTCGCCAGCCCTCGCTTTATTCTCTCCCTCGACGTTAATAAGAAGAAAAAGATCGCAGCGTGTTACAGTGAAGCGTAAACTCCTCCGTTCTGAAGATGTTTCACGTCTGAGAGTGGAGACTCCTTCCGTAAACGCTACTGCCGTTACTATAGAAACGCTAACGTAGCCGAACGAGCGCGTTAATGTTACTATTAATAATAATAAACCCGTGACGTGCAGCTGCGCTACTCTCCGAGCCGCTGTTATAGAAAACTAATCGACGCCTCCTGACCAATCACAATCCAGAACTCAGAACTATTACGAATGATGATGATGATGATGTAGTGGAATAATTGTGATTTTTTTTTTTTTTGACGTCGTCCTGCTCCAGAGGTTAACAGCGAGCACCGGAAGCAGACAGCGCAGTCGTCTGTCCGTCATGGCGCAGTACTTGAGCACCGTGAACAACTGCTTCACCATCCCCGGCCGAGCGTTCGTCCCCAAACCTGACGTGAGTCTTTCTTTCTTTTCTCGCTCTCCTTAACGTTCCGTCTCCCGACGCTCGGCGTCACGCCCTCGGGGCTTTTCGCTCAACGATCCTGCATCATCGTGTTTACAGTCAGAGGCTGGATTTCCCGCGGGCTCTCAGGCAGTTGTGTAACTGCAGCGGTTTGATACGGAGCCCCAGCGGGATTGTGGGTAAGAGGACGAGAACTCCTTCTCGCTCGAACGTCTTCTCGCCGTCGTCCGTAAATATTTAATCTGGATGAGATGGAGAGAATGAACGTGGGACGGGGTTTTATTTATTAATTTTTTGTGCGTTCTTACGTCTCGCTGATGATTATTTCATGACGCTTTTATGGGAGTTTGAGCACGGCCTCGGGGGTTTGCTCCGGGACTCTCGCAGGAGCCGTCCGGTTATGATTGTAATTGCGCCGTGCCTTGTAACGGATGTTTAAAGCCATTCAGGATGGATTCATTTGGCCTTGGGTGGTAAAATGGTTCATATGAGTATCGGCAAGATCCATGATTTTAACCTGGTACTGAAACACAACGTCTGAGAAGTAAATTATTCGGAATCCCACTGCACCAGTCTCAGCACGGCATTGTGGGTAATGTAGGAAAGCGTTAACCTGAGTGAAAATAGAGCAACACGATGAAAGGATGAAATAAAACGTGGACGATCGTGTAATTCATTATTTACGCACACACACACACACTCGGCACTATTGTGTAACGTTTACACACACTTGATCTTAATCCGGGTTAATCCAGGCCCATCTCTGATCGTTTACATCCCAAAATAGTTCAAAAGGTTAAAGGAATTGTTTACCTTCGTCTTAACATTACATTAACGTGGACTTTAACGGCGCCAGGCTTTGAGACCTCTGTGACCTGTAATCGTCCGTCGTTATTTAAACGTTGGCTTCTTTAAACTGCTGACTGCCTTTTTCCGCTTTGTTGATAAACAGCAGCACGCGGCGGCGGCACGATTGTTCTGCCGTATTGTTTGCGCTGGAAATGAGCAGGAGCGGATCGTCGTGGCTGTATAGCCGTGATAGGATTTGTGAAGGGTTAGCGCTTCCTCTCTCCGTGTGGATTTCTTATACACACCCCGCTTTCTTCCTGGATTAAGGCTGCTGTAGTGTTTTAAGACAATACCGTCGCGTTGTGTGAGACAATGTGTGTTTGGGCGCGTTAATACACTCTGAAGGCTGAGCGGGTTTATTTATAATCGCAGGAATGACGTGATATGGACGTGCTGCTAGACGTGTTTTTAACGCGTCGTGGTTTATGTCTGGCCGTCGTGTTTCAGTGCTGCGAGGCTCCTTCTTCTGTCACGTTGAGTGACTTCGCTCGTCCTTGAAGGCTGCCGTACATGCTGATTGGCTGAGCTGTGTGTGTGTGTGTGTGTGTGAGAGAGAGAGAGCGAGCTAGCACCACAGGCCCCCTGCACTCCCAACCTACGCCAACATGGATCTCACACACACACACACACATCCTCCTACCTGACATTTATTTAACATTAACACACACACTGCTTACGCAACGGCTGCTCGTTAGAGCTGCACCATTCCATCATTTGTTAATCATTATTGCGATATCGGTATTTGCAGTACTGATACTGTTTTAAATGAAATAAATATTAAGTAAATAAAAACAATGAGAAATAAAGAAAGAAAAATGAAAAAAGATCTAATAAAACTGAAAGAAAATAAACCCAATAAGCTTAAGTCGTATAATCACCTTCCGTGGATTTACAATGCAGCTTGAAAATGCCTTAGTATCACGATACTCGAGGACGTTTTCTACGATATACGATGCGCATCACGATATTTAATTTAGCTAACAGACTGTCCGCAAAACAGGTGTGAAGTAAACAAAACCTTTCTTTTAAGACAAAGATTACGTTTTTATAAAAAAGATTACGTCACATCAATGGCATCCATTCAGTACACTTTAACTTGTAATTATTAAAAATGTAAAAAAAAAAAAAAATACCAACAATATCTCAGAAAAGTGTATCGTGAAATCGTTTATCGCAATATTGATATTATATTGATGTATCGCCCAGCCCTATTTCATTTTCACCCAACGCTTGTGATTTTAGATTGTTGTGGAGGGAAAAAAATTAAGCATAATAGTTTTTAGAAAATAACAGTATAGGAATAATAGTAAAAGATTTTTAAAATTTTAAACAGCAATATCAGTGTGTGTTTATTGATTTGATTTTATTTCTAAATCGCAGTATCCATGATTTTGGAAACGTGTAATTTATCACGATATTCATATTTATTTCCTCGTATAACCCAGCCGTAATCCTGACCAATCAGATATTCCTCATAATCCATGACTGAATCATTTTGGTTGAAATAATTTAGTATATAATTATAAGGTGTGTTTTCTCCAGCTGTGCGTCCCTTTAAATGTGTTTGTGGCGGGGGAAAACATCTTCTTGGAAATGATCTCGACTCAGAAAGCATATCTAATTAGACTGATCCCCTTTGCATTTGGTATTAGGGAGTTTAATTTCAGTGTATTCTTCGCTTAAATTCTGAAATATTCTCTCTTGGGGCGCTGTAGCGTTTGGACCAAGAATCCTGTCTGAGTCTCGCTCTCGCATAAATCAGAGAAGAGCTTCAGGCTTTTCGGCGGCTTCTGCATCCAAGCAGCGGAGCTTCAGAGCCATGACAGACATACGCTTTGTGGCCTGACCCTGTAGCAGTGTCCCCTGCCTACGCGCGCGCGCACACACACACACACACACGCAAGAGAAAGTGTCCAGAGATAGATTAACGACAGCGATCGATCAGGCAGCAGAGCGAGGCGTGGAGAGGCTCGAGCACATGCTTGTCCTGAGGAATGTCTCCGTCAGCTCCACTCCCAGCCTTCGAGGGGATGAAAACACACACACACACACTTCCCTGATGACCTCGAGATCACAAGCAACACTCACCAAAATGTAAATATTAGATCAATTGCAGATTTAAGAAGTATGCTACATTATTAAAGAGGTTTTAGTCGTGTAACAGTCATATTTTGCCTTACAACAAAGCAGTTAGTTGATTCATTTAAAGCTTGATTATGCGTTTTTTTTTATTTATTTATTTAATTTCCCTGGCACTGAAATTAGCCCAGCCCGAACGTAGACCAGAGCTGCTCAGCCCTGGCTCTTTTCTCTAACAAGGGGGCAGGGCTGAGCAGCTCTGGTCTGTGTGTGGGCTAGGCTAATTTCAGGGCCAGAAAAACGCATACTCAAGCTTTAAATGAAGAAAGCAGTTAGATCCATTGTATGGCAAACTGTTAATAGGACATTTTTGCAAAATAACCATCCTCATTTCACGCACGTTAACGTGACCACAGGATAAATCGCCCCCACGCATGCTCCAGGTGGTTATTATATAATGATTATCCGAAATATTTTGCTATACTGTATGATTTACGTTACGTTAGTTTGTTTTTTAAATCTCAGACGGCTTATGTGCTTCAAACAGAGGAGGCGAGGTCGGTTCAGGGGGAAGGAGATGACATGTCAGTGTTTAAATTATAATTGTAATTCACCTCGCAAACAGCAGAGGGCTCTAGAAATTACAAACTGCTGCTTTAAAACTGCTTCGACAGCTACTCTGACTTGCACGTCTATAACGGCTTCTTTTATTTGCCCGTTGTACGGATTCCATTATCGCAAAATGTCAAAAACTTTCCATAGAACAGAACAGAACGATGACCACCGTGAGGATCACAGCACCCGTTATGATAAACGGAGCCAGATCTGATACCAAATGGGGTCAAATGAGGTATCAGGGGTATACAAAAGCCCGTGGCAGCTTTCCCTTAATACATCAAGTCTCAAGGTTAAATCTAAAAATACGCCTGTTTAAAATTTGGCCACTTAAATGGTTCAGAAGCGCAGCGAGCTGGATCACGGCCACGTTTCTTTAAGCTCCAGGTCTAGAACGTGGTTCTGTGTATAGAACGGAAGAACGTAGATGTATTTATTTTCTAATCATCAGTAATCCAAGCCTTGGCTAGGCAAGGTCAAAGCAGTAAATCCTCATAATTCAGACAGTATCAGATGAATATTCAGTCATTTACAGCGCGGCCTCGGTGTACGCAGCCGTCGCAGGTTCTGTAATAATGTCTGGAGTTTATTGCGGAATTGAGTGGAGGGAGAGGGTAATAAATCTCGCTCCCTTGTGCCTCGGTAATAGCTTGATTTGAAAATTACTGGTGCTGCCTTTTTTTTTTTTTTGGCCCGAAGTCCACTGCAGTGTGCGCGCAGAATAACAGGACGCTCAGATCTATACATTACAAGAAAGGTCTCAAGTAAAAACGGCGCGCTGTGCCTCGAAGGCAGACGGCTGAACGTGTGCATCGGTACGTGATGCTCAACACCTCCCACCTCGTTGTGCTCGTCACGGAAGGTTTAACACTGCAAAACAAAAGCGTGTTTATCCACGCCTTCTGAACATTCCCGGAGAGTTTTCGCACCCCGTGCATAATCGACCCTCGTCCTGCGCTCCGAAAACGTTTTTTTAAACGTTATAAACGACGCTCAGCCGAGTGAGCCGACCGCGAACGTTCCCGGGACGCGGTTCTATTTGTCGCGACCTTAACGTGAGGGTTTTTCACGCGAGAGCATAAAATAAAACCCCGAAGCAGTGAAAGAGTGCTCTGTGTGGAATATTACAAGCTGTGAATTGTCAGATAGGATACTCTCCCGGGCCCATCGTGCCTGTCTCAGCAGTTTACAGCCCACCAGGCAAGGGCAGGATCATCAGTCTTGAGAGATATGCCCTGGGGTTAGAGCTGCTGAGGCATCAAGGAAAGGTCAGAGTATATGTCTGTGTGTGTGTGCAAGAGAGCGAGATACACAGTTATATTCTCCCATATATTCTATCATATCCTGTCCTGTTCGAGGAAAATTTACCCACTGCATACTAGTGCTTCTGCTTGCTTGGGATGAAAATCACGCCTGTATGTGCGCTGATATGGTGAATTTTTTTTGTAAGGAGAAATGTGTTTGTTTAATGTTTTATGGAAGGAGTCTCCAGTGTCAGCACTTTAACAGTCAGAGGGAAAGCTGTAACTTTTTTTTATTATTATATTTATTTATTTTATTTTTTTTTATAAACGTTCGGACATTTTCAGAACTTTAGAGGAATCCGCCACTTCGGGACATGCTGCTTTAGGAAAATAATCGACTTTGGTGGGACGAGTGCAGTACATTTGCATGGTGTAAGTTCTTCTGCCAGAGAAATCATGAGCAAAAACACAGCACTGTTTGAAATATGAGAAATGTATATTTCGGGGAGCGTGTGATGCTAAACAAGGCGAACGCGGTACGGAAATCCCGCCCCTCGGGCAAAATTTTATCGTCTGGATTCTTACACTGATGCTTGGGCAGATATATACGGCACCTTGGTTTGGTAGTTGTTGACACCATTTCTGTCGGATTCGTCGTTCCCATCCGTGTGTGGTGTATAGATCTCTCGCCATTCCAGAAGAGAGCAGTCTGGTCTTGTAGGACTGAGAAGCGCTGCCGGGGAGCATCGCCAGGCTGGTGGACAGACTTTACCAGCAGGACTTTGGTTGTGATTTGTAATTAGCATTAATTCACATGATCTTGCTCTACACGAACTCCTCTTGCTTTAATCCCGCTATCCGAGTCTTGGTTCTTCTCAAGGTTTCTTCTTAATGTCTTTGGGGAGACTTAAGACCTTTCGTGTGGTGTTTAAACCCACAGATAACGGATGGATCAATTTAAAATCGGAAAGTTTAACGGCGAAGAAGTTCCGATTCAGTGCCGGCGTTAAACGACCCTCAGGGTTTCAGTCGTGAATCACAATCCGTCACTTCTGCACCGTAGTCCAGAGACCCATTAAGCAAATGTAGGTTAAACACACAGGACTCCTTCTACTTCGTTCTAGATTTTCCTTGTGAGGTTTCATAACAGTTTATTTCCTGAATAATCGTAGCTGGATGGACGTTTTGTTCCGAAGAGGAAACATGAAAAAGCCTCCGTGTCAATATTGATTTAAAGCGCAATTAGGCTGAAGAGTCAACCAGCCGTGGTACATGCCACTGGTATTCGTACGCAGCGTCCTCGTAGGAGGGAGCCATTTATAACGCGGGTTGCCGAGTCTGCCGGCTCGCCGTCGGGCACGTTAGGCTGAAAGCGGATGATGAGACATGGCAGGTCTGCGAGGACACGTACAGGACGGCTCGGTCTGCGTGACACGGCTCACGGCGAGCCGATTTCAGCACCATCAACACACTCTTGGCTGCAATGTGCTGCAACCTGGATGACTAACCTGCTGCTCCACAGCCTGCCGACCCTTATTACACACACACTCTGACATCTCGGTGTATTCGTGTGTGCTGATGAGGAACCCAAAAAAGAAAATCTGCTGTCAATAAATGAGTCAGTGATGCCTTAAAGGGGCAGTTTGTCATGTTCAGCATCTTCGAGATGGTTAATCATTGATGTAATTTCAACGATGGCGTGTCATGGTGCTTTGACTCCTGGCATTTTTGGCCCTGAATGACATCACAGACTTTTTTATTTATTATTATTTATTGATGATTAATTTTTTTTTACCTCCTGATCAGTCAGGTCGCAATCTGAGAGGCAAGTAAGAAATACAAATATAGAGGACAACGTGCTGGTGAAAAATGAGTCGTCATGGAGATTTAGGACATGCTGAATAGAAAAATATTTCACTCCGGTGTTGAAGTGTTACTAAAAATAAAAAACCACGTGCGTATTTTATTTATTTATTTATTTATTTTTAAAGATGTTCTCCGGTATGTGATGTGACGTCCCTCTTTTAACTGACTGTCGAGTCACGCATGCAGCTAAAATTCTCTTGATTTTCTGTCTCCAAAGCTATAGCAAAGACAAACGTATTACTGATAGTATCTAGGACCGGTAAGAGCATCCTAGCACAAAAGAAACACCTAGTGTGAAAGCATTCGGTAGGTTTACATTTTCTGGCCCAGAAAAGCCAGACTGGAGCTCTGGGCCCATCTGTGAATCAACCAGCTGCAGGTTAGGAAACGTACAGAGCGGTTTGGTTTGCAGTGGGAACGTGGAAAGCTGGTTAATGTTTTTTTTTTTTGCCATTGCAATTCATCTTGGAGGCAGCAGGGGGCGGCAGAAAAATTTACAAACCGCTCCTTTAATCGAGAGGGACGTTGACAAAATCCAGCAGTGATGTCTTGCATGTTTTTGTTTTCCTTTCTGTACTCCTCTTTTGTTCGTTTCCTACAGAAGCGATGACGGATTTAAAAAATAACGAAAGAAAACGCGTCTATAGGGATTAAATAGAAATAGCACACCGGCCTACACACTCGCACAGCACAGTGGGATCTGAGGAAGAGGGAGGGAAAAGACAGAAAGAATAACAAAAAGAGTCAGCAGCAAATAAAGAAAAAGGCTTCTTTTTTTCCTTTTTTTTTTTTTTTTTTTTTTAGACAAACTGCGTCCACAAAATAGTTTTATTAATAAAAAATAGAACTACTTGCACAAGCAGACTGAAACAACAGCAGAGTCACACGTGAAGCTCATTTCTCTGCAAAATCAAGAAGTGCTGAAGCGTCCACAAAAATAAGCTGCGTCCGTCCCCCCGAGAACCCTTCAGTTATCCACCAAACAGAACCGCGGCCCGAGCAGCGGCTGAAGCTCGTGTTTTAACGCGCTAACGAAAGGTACGCTGCATAACATGGGTTTAAGGCTTTTTTTTTTTCTTCTTCTTCTTTTTTTTTTTTTTTTTGGCCTGACGCACTTCGAACACACTATTTACATTTAATCTGCTTTTTATTTAGCAATATATTTAATCAAAACATCTGCAGTAATATGGGCTTACACAAGTAAAGGTGTAAAAAAAAAAAATAATAATAATAATAAAAAGGAAAAGCGTCGTCTTCTTATAAAGAAGATTCACTATAAACATGCCTGGGTTTTAAAACTGAGAACTGCATATACGTATATTCTCTTCAATAAAAGGTCAGATCAAATCAATCAAGCTGCCGAACTGGCGAGAAGTTATATTTATATATATATAGATAATATATATATAATGTAGATAATATACTGCATCACAGAACTTTGCAGAAAGGAATCCCAAAGCATGAGAAATATTTTTTAAAAAATATCCTGAAGTGCTGAATAGAAATGGCTTATGAACATGAAATGATTGCTTTGTTGGAGTTATGTAATCCTCCGTGTTGAACCTGACAAGATGGAGGATTCGTTAAATAACTGTTACATCACATAACAGTACATTTTTATATATATGTATGTGTGTGTGTGTGTGTGTGTGTGTATATATAAATACCATGGATTTGGCACATTCACAGCTGAAACAATGGCAGTGTATGGACAGATCAATAGGGCATGAGGAGGAGAAAATTATTGCATCGAGTAATGCTAGTCATTATGGCGCGAGCGCTGGCACAGTGGGCTGAGGGGTGGGGTAATCTGCCCCAGGAGGGCATCTCCGTGCCCACTCAGCACGCCCACGGATGCCTGCGAGAGAGAGAAGCTGGGCAGAGCCATCTGCTCGCCTGTGGGAATCTGCTCGAGAGGAAGAATGCGCTGTGCCATCCATCAGCGCCAGGGCTTGCTTTCCAAGCTCAGAGCAACATGGAATAAATTCCTTGTCTCAGCAGAGCAGGAAGGCATGTCTACGCCGAAGAAAAGGCTCGGAAAGCAAACACGCCACTCCTATAGG
Source organism: Ictalurus furcatus (assembly GCF_023375685.1). Taxonomy (NCBI): domain Eukaryota; kingdom Metazoa; phylum Chordata; class Actinopteri; order Siluriformes; family Ictaluridae; genus Ictalurus; species Ictalurus furcatus. Next base: position 3,201,230 of record NC_071263.1, on the reverse strand, counting down.
ATGTTAACGCACCAGGAAATAATGCACGTGATAGCGTTGATGCACTGGATGGGGACAAAAAAAAAACACACCAAACATGGTTCTTTCTCCATACGCAAGGTAGCAGCGGTATCCATATTCAGGGGTGCCAATATTTACGGTTTAGCTGTAACGTTTCTGTAGTGATCTTGGTTGCTAATCTTCATTGACTACCCCTGTGCTAAGAGTTGTTTTTGCTACCATGTTCTTGCTGGCGATTATCTGCACCTTTGCATATGGACGTGGAGAGAACGAGGACTGGGATGAGGATGAGGATGGCACTGAGAAATCACTGGAGCTTGAGATGAAGAGCGATCTCCTGCTGGTGCAAATCTGACGGCAGATGCACTGCTGATGGGAACCGGCCCGAAAGATAAAGGGGGAGAGAACGCGTCGGTGCCAGCGTCAATATCGGCGTCACTGCTATGAAAATTCCGCCTCGTTACGATATTCTGTATAATATAACATATAATATAATAGTGCAGGGTTCAGGTTAGCTCCTCCCACCCGAGTGTGTTCTGGAGGGTTCTTTGGATCGCCGAATGAAACCGAGGTGACTTCTAAAGAGCCGAAAGCAAACACACACGCACACACTCTTTTCCCTCTAGCTCACTGACTCACACAGACCTCCAAACACGTACACACATATTTGGGTGCGGGATTCGGTTTCCATAGCAGTGAATATTGACGTGGGTTTGAAAAGAGAAAAAAAAAAAAAAAGCACCCATGCAGCTCACTTCGTGTGTGTGTGAGAGAGAGATAAAGCAGTAAACAGCATGCACTGAGCAAGCTTAGCCAAAAAAACACATCACATACAGACGTCATGTTCTGTTCTGGATGTGCTGAAGTGTGTGTGTGTGTGTGGTATCATTCCCAGCAGCCCCATTCGCTCTCTAATCACGTTCCCCACCCGAGAATAAAAAAAACCCCAACCGGCTCGCTATAATGTTCTAGATTTTTTTTTTTTTTCTTCTCATTTAGGCACAGGCAATGTGGCTATGTCTCAAGTCTCTACCAGGCATTCCGCTGCATTATGCACAGGCTCTGAACAGCATGCTGAGGCAACGATCATATCAATCATTCTATCAGCTAACAAAATAAGACAAGAGATTTCATTAGTTCTACTATTACTCAAACGGACCGGGCCGGAGAGTAAAAAGAAAAAAACAACAGGCTTTCCCATGCTATTGCCTTTAGGGGACGTATTGCCGACTTACTTTGAGCAGAGGTTACGAAAACATCGTTTAGCAGCTAACTGATTGCTTTTCATTTCTAATCTTTGGGGAAGGGGTTATGACTAGGGATGCATCGATAGCTATGCTCTTATTGGCGCCATACCGTGCTCTCTTTTGCTTGTATTCGTAAAAAAAAAATACAAATTAAAAATGTCCCGCCGATACCAGGCGACACTGCGCGACGTAATCGTAGCGTACGTAACGACAGATGGCACGAATCGCGAGCGACATGGCCTGCATACTGAAAATATACGACAAATATCAAGAGGAGGTACTACGGTATCTTCCTACGATACAAGTAAAACATCTTAAACGTGAAACTCAAGGAGCACAAGGAGCTCAGCGGTAACAGGCGAGGGGGGAAAAAACGTCTACAGATAACGCTAGGTACGTGAAAATAAATAACAGGATATTGTTCTTACGCAAGATCAGTCGTTGACTACGAGGAATTTCAGACACAAACGTACTTTATTTAGTGCAAAAGCGCGAACTACGGTAGCTTGCTAATTCACTTCAGCTAGCTAATGTTACAAAGAATTGTAACATTTTATGGCAACGAATTGTAGCAGGGAAGCATAAACGGCGCCGAAGAAAAGGAAATGTTCCTCGACGCCTTTTGATTGACCGATCAATATGGAGTCGGTTCCTCATTTCGTCATATTGAAAATAACGTTATCGATGCATCCGTAGTTGTATGTGGGGGGGGTTATTTCTGTCTGACTAATCCGCTCGCCGGGAATCCTTTTAACACACTCCGATACCGGAGGTCTGCGTTCTATTTGTCGTCCGCTCGCTCCGACATCGCTCATCGGTTACGCACGACTCGTCCGTTCGGAAACTTTGGGAATTCCTCCACTATTTTGTGCTTCTAGAAGAGGAAGATGGGACGAGTGTGTCACAGTCATCGTCCTGCTCTCCCGCCGTTCGCGTTACACGTAGTCCTGCAGGCTGTATCCCGTCTTATTATCCAGAGGCGAGAGAGTGCAGTACTGGTGCTGGAGCTGGTCTAAGTGCTGCTGCTGGAGGAGCTGCTGCTGCTGCTGCTGGAGTAAGAGTTTATCCGGAGGCAGCAGGACCAGATCCTGAGGGCCGTGACGCTTGGCCGAGCACGACAGGCAGAAGATGAAGCCTCCGGCGAGAAGCAAACCGGACGAGACGAACGCGACGTAGACCGCGCCGCCCGGTTCAAACTTGTTGCTCTCGGGTACACTGGCATCCAAAAAGCTGGAGATGACCTCGTTGGTGTACCACGACGCAGGCACCAGGCACAAGAACCCGGAGGCTACGAAGCAGGCTCCGGCAGCTAGGGCGGCGTGACGTTTCGCTCTCCTTCCGCCGCCCCAGTGCGTGCATTTGAGCCCGAGCGACGCCAGGCAGAGCCCGAGCGCGGCCAGGACGCAGGACAGCACCATGGTGGTGCGCGCCGTCTGCAGGTACGCAGGCAGCGCCAGTATGGAGTACTTGAGCGTGCAGCTGAACATTCCCGTGCTGTACCAGGTGCAGTCCATCCACAGGCCCTGCATCTGCGAGATGACCGTGATGATGCTCGAACCCACGTCCGCGCTCACCTTCCAGTTGGGCAGCAGTGTGGCGACCGTGGCGCCCAAGATGCCGAGCAGAGCCAGCACAAAGCCGAAGATCTGCGTGCCCGTGGACGCCATCTTGACGAATCCGTCTGCCTGGACACCATTCACACGGGCGCTCGACTAGGCGTCCTGTTCTCTTCAGCACCAGCGCCTACCTGAGGAAATAAACAGAGAACTGAGTGAGTGATCGTGCGAGTCCACCTCCTCCTCATCCACCTCCCCTTCGGCACTTTCCCTCATCCTGAACAAAGGATAACAAACGACAGTCTTACAGGAAAGGGACAGTCTGATCTTTTTGGTGGCTCTGTGAAATGCCGTGTGTTTATATATGCAGTGTACCTAACGAGAAACAGGATTAAAGCAGGTTGCATGGTATTTCCCCGTGCACACGCACGCACGCACGCGCGCGCACACACACACACACACACACACACACACACACACACACACACACATGCGCGTACACCGGGTAATCAAATAAAGTAATCATTAAAATGCGCTAAAGGCTGAAACATGGTCATGCGATGTGTCTGTGGAGTTTAAAACGAAAGAATTAAGCTAGCTGTAGGAAAACGGCTCATAGATTTAAATGCATCCTTACCTCGGACTGGTGCAGAGCCACACACACACACACGCACGAACAAACACGCGCGCACACACTGCAAACGCAGTGAAAACACGCGGTATGAGCGATGCTGCGGGTTTAAAGCGCGCGCACACAGCGTCCATGTTCTCCTCAGCAGCAGGAGAGGAGAGTACATCACCGGTCTCTCTCTCTCTCACACACACACACACACACACACCCTCCTGCATGCTGTTTTCCTTCTCTCTGCTATTGTACCGTTTTCTTTTGGGGGTTTTTTTTAACCCCCGGCTCATATTGAAAGTATTCCCACTCAGTTGCCATGTTCAGTGAATTTGTCCCTGGAAATAATGTGCTATACTTGTAGAAAAAGATTAATGACTCTAATTATTATTTGTTGAATTATTTTTTTTATTATAAATTTATAATGAATTTGAATGGATTTAACAAACCGTCACTTGGGTGCGAATGCGAATCCAATCTGGCAACCCGGCTGTAGACCATTATTCTAAGGCAGAGAACTAACGTAATACTTTAAACGTTTCTTTTTGTCAATAAACACGTTTTTGCTTTTAGTTTGAATCGTATCGACCTCTTTCGGGGATTTACGTAGCAGTTGTCTTCATAAAGCACTTTTTTATTTTCTTTTCTTTTTTTTTTTTTAATTTAAATAAACTTAAACAGCAGCTAGCAAAACTAGCCCTTAGGCTAATTAGCTAAAAATCAACTACGAAAGAATATAACGTTACCAGACACAAAATATATAAGCCCAATTAATTCAAATTGTCATCATTAGTGTGTATTTAAGGTATAATTATTACCAGAGTACTACATATTGGTAGAAATGTGTTTTTGTTTTTCTAAAGTATTTTTTTAAATTTGGTGTTAACCAGTAATATTTTACCTCACATTTACTTCTGTTTGAGCCCGTTGCGTCAGTGTTATTTTATACACTATACCTGGCATGTACTAGCCTAAATAAAATACATAAACGAAATATATGTGCTATAAAATCAAACATGATTAGCATATTCAGTTGTTTTAAGGTACAATGCTTCCAAAATGACACAAGTTTCACCATCGCCCGTTGTTAATCCTATTAATCAGGATTATTTATTAGGTACGGGTGATTCTACGTGGGACAATTAGATACTGTTCGTTATGCGTGAATGTGAATGTGACGGTCCTTGACCTTTCATCTGGCCAGATGTTTGAGATGCCCGGTGCGTCTAAGGACCTGTCCCCCTTTTCTCTAGTATTCAAGGTGAACTTGATTTGGTTTAATCTGAGCCACACACACCGTTTACATGTTCTATAAAGCAGGGACCTGAACTCCAAGCAGCTGCCCCGCCCCTTCCATCTCCCTTCTGCGGAGGAGATGGAGGTGGTTATACGACCTTGATTCATGAACGACAAAGAGGACGGAGAGAACGCGCACTCGGGGCTGATTTTATAAAGACTGCATGCCAACCTAATGCGGTTAGCTTTAACTCGATTACTCCACTCGAGTCTTTTTGACGTGTGTGTCCTCTGGTCCAGTCGATCCAGTCTTCAGCGCCTGTCTTATTGATGTTGCGTTCATCCCGAATCAATACTTGTAGTAAACCAAACGCAAACCCTAGAAACAGCTCACGCTCGTGCTTTCTCTTCTGCTGACCTTCAGTTAACACGTTCTCGGGTTTCGGTGGCACGAACAGTGTCCGGTTTTTTTGGGCTGACATTTTGTTTCTTCACCAAGGAACATCTAAGGCGGAGGTTCTTAACCTTGTTTGGCCTTGTTAAGGGACCATACTTCCTCCACCCCAAACCACAACCACTCCTATAATAGCAATTATTCGACATTATACGCCTACTATTTGGAAAATTCAGAGTAAATAAGTGCACAAAGAACGGCTGGTGATGTTCTTATTTAACGAACGATTCAAATTTATCATAACGAATCGATATGAACAGAAACTTCTCGCTCGTAACAGTTAATTGATGTACGTCAAAGGGGGACGATAGGTTTGTTATATTTACACATTTTAACAACGGCGCCACTACGGTCTGGTGTAAATTGGGTGTGATTGTGAATTTTTTTTATCGTTGTTGTTGTTGTTGTTAAACTTTCATTAAGCTTCACAGTTGTAATTTATTATAAAATTTTTCCATAAATCAAGTTTATTTGCATAAATAACCGTATAAATACTTCCACTTCACGGTTGAGAAGCTGTGACCTAAGGGTTGATGCTGAAAATGTGTGTGTGGGGGGGGGGGTCATTAAAAAATGCATATATAAATAAAAGGGAATGAAGAAAGCTGCTTACATGCACCAAGGGAATGTGAAGGCGTGGGGCGTTATTAAAAGCACGCTGCTCTGGTTTTTAGCACCTCTTCTCCGAGGCTTCACCGGACATCACGATCCTTTCTCTAGAAATTTATATCCAATTTGCATTCGCTTTATTTTCAGAACATGACTGCGTCCCCCCCCCCCCCCCGCCGCTCACGTCAAAGCTTTTCATACTTCACAGATTTAGCTGAATGTGCAGTTTGTTCCCCAAGGTCGCCCTCAGAATGACCTTGTTTCAGCATCCCCACCAAACGAGCCTTCTTGTTAATATAAATGCAAATCACGTTCTGACGCCGATGCGTCTCCGTCCGTTTGCGTCCTGTTTTACTGCGCGATCGTGTCTTTCGAACATCGCGCTGGCGTTACTATCCATCGGTGACGTTTCGTTTGCGCTCGCGTTTTCAAAAGCCGTTCCTTTTCCACCCGTTCTCCCTTGGAGATTCTCTCCGAAATGCGTCTCGGTTGAGATCTGAGGATATCCGGCAAGACTTTTGCTTCACCTCCATGCCTTGGGGTGTACTTGGGGTGTACAGAGAGTACTTTTTAATTTATTTATTTCTTTATTTATTTTCCTCTGCACAGCAGCAGGAACTGCAGCACATCGCCACTTTCCCCTTCCACCACAGCTAAAGTACTTGCGTGTGTCTTTTGGACGCGCCGCCATGATTTATGCAGGACTGTTTTCTCACTCCTGTCAGTTCCTGTGTTCCCCGGCTGGATATTGAATTGTTCACTGTCTGTTATGTTCAGGAATGATCGTGTTGGTGTTGAGGGATTTCCGCCTTGCTTCGGTCATTCCCGATAACAAAAAAATGACCAATTACCCGTCACTCCCTATTGGCTGGAGGTGAAAATGGGTGAGGGGACTTTGAGACTTATGTGGATGAAAACACAGGCATAGAATTGTCCGTCACTTATGCAAAGGTTGTTAACGAGAGAGAGAGAGTGTGACTGTGTAATCATGGCCTAGAAACGCATCGTAACACAATTACCGGACCACATCTGTCCTACGTTATTGATGGTTGCTCCCAAAAATTGTGAGCTTGTATATTTTTGCGCACGATTCTTATGGCAGATATGGGGGGGGGGGAGGATTCCTTCGTATGGTGTTTTCAGAAGCATTTACATGAGGACATTTGGTGAAATTTGGTGAAACTCGGTCAGTTTTATATCAACGATGAAAGAAAGCGATCTAAAAGAAATCCACGAATTAAGACTAGCTGTTTAATTAGGACAAAAGTAATAGCAGCCCATAAAAGCCAACACGCTGCAATGGCTGAGCTGCATTACTGGAAGGTTTAGCACACTTCGCATTTAGGAGCTGCTGTTTCAGTGTTTAGTCATGCCTTTTATGGAATTTTGTGGGTGTGGCTAGATGTAAATCAGCTGTGCCATAAACGCATAGGCATTTATGAACATAGTCATTTTTGCATTATATTTTATTACATTTTTATTCATTAAAAAGACAAAAATCATACTTTTTTTTTTTAAAAAAAATTCCTCCGCAAAATAAGTAACTTCACATTCTCACTTGTTATTGCAACTATAAAAAAAATTTGTTCCCTCACGAGACCGCCCCCGCCCCGCCCCAATCCTGTTTTTTTTTTTTTTTTAACGGAATAAGACAAAAAAAAAAAAAAAACGGTTACTGACGAAGCGTAAACTCCTCCGTCCCGAAGATGTCGGAAAACTTAATTACAGCGTCACCTCTGCCTGTTACAAAGCGCTGACGCTGGAGACTCCTTCCTTTTAAATAAACATCTCCTTACAGAACATATCGTCGATTACGCGCGTTTTTCTTCCTTCGACGGCGTGTCGTTTAACCCATTTACGTTCTAGAAAGCGACTCGCACGCGTCCTGACCGCTCCGACTCCAGAATTCAACAGCGCTGTGGTACACGGTGAATTCGTTCTGTTCGGTGATGGTTTGGAAAATCAGGCGACGTTTATCTTTTCGGATCGCCAGGCCAGAAAAAGCAGCGTATTATAAAGAAATGACGCGGCTGCTCGTAAACAAGTTCGGTAGATTTATCGTCTAAAAGTTTTTATCAACCCGAGACGTAAACGGAGTCTTGTTTACGAGTAGTCCGTTTGGAGAGGTTGGAATTTATGACCGGGCGCTTGTTTGGTTTTTTTTTCTGCTTGCTTTAAATGCACAGATGAAATGAACCCTTGGAATTCATGGTCCAGCGTGCATATTTGTTGGAACAACGAACGAGTCTTGAGACAGCAAAGGTCTCGGGCGGATTGATGAGTCCTTCTCGGAGTTTCGGATCACTTAAATGCAGAATATCTTCTAAGCAGTGATGGTGGCACAGCGTTTATTTAAGAGGAAGGTTTTTCGTGTGCTAAGGTCATCAGGACTGGATTAATGGCGAGAGCGGAATATATTACTACGGAGCGGGCGAGTGATAGGGCCGTGTAGCTGCTGTGTCATAAATCACACTCCAGAGTGACTAGGACTGTTCAGATGGCAGAAATGCTGCTGCATGTATAGTCGCAATATCGACCTCCCCCTCCCCCTCACCCGTCCCATACCAACCCCCCAACACACACACACGCATACACATACCGCCTGCAGAATATTTATATATGGTGTAATTACTACAGGAGGGAGAGAGAGTCTACAGGAGATGAGAGCGTTTTTAAACGATCATCGATTTCACTGATGTGTCGTTTTCTAATTAACGAGACGAACGGCGGTGGTGTGCGATGCTTTGCGTCTCGTTACGAAGTTGTAAGGAGAAGTGCAGAGCTGCTGATGGGCTTCCCGCATCACCGCAGCACGCAAAAGTTAACCGCGATCCGGCGCAGAGCCGAGCGAACGTCCGTCCAGGCGCCGGACGAACGAATCGACAGCGAATCAATTACGGCCGCGGCGTTTTCATTCTCCCGCCGACTAATCGAGTCCTCCCCCCCCTCATCCCTTTCCAAATTCTCATCGTGCCAGCGCTAAATTAAACGGCGAGGCAGAAATGAAAACTAAAACGCCTCATCGGTGCAGCGCTACACAACACAACACGGTGAGAGTAGCAGGAAAGAAGGAGACCCCGCAGACGTACCTGTTAGAGATGTAGTCGATGACGGTCGTCTCGGCGTGATCATGTCCGTATCCGTTTTTTTTTTTTTGTTGTTGTTGTTTTTTCCCCTGAGGTTATCCCTCAATCTGTCCACCGGGAAGAAACGATAGAACAGCCCATATGGTGCTCTTCATTCACGAGGGAGAAGGTCCAGAAATGTATACTCCTCCGCTCAAAAGCTCTCGCTCGCTCGCTCGCTGTGGCTTGTGCGCGGTTCCTTCTTTCCTTTTTTTTTATACTGCTCACAATGAAAGGAAGAGCTGTGCCTCGGAGTGGAGGAAAAAACGAGACTGTGAGGGAGGGAGATGTGAGGAGGAGAGCGGCATCGCTCTGCTCTGCTCTGCTCTGCTCTGCTCGTTCTGGCGCGATTACTTCAACAGTTTGTCATATCAGCTTAGCGCTGACTGGAGGATTGTATAGAGAGAGAGAGAGAGAGAGAGAGAGAGAGATGAGTCAAGGCCAAATGTTGGTTCACCCCCTCACCAATCCCAGCATCAAATCAATCGTGAACATTCTCGTTTTGATGTGTCAGTTTTTGACGAGACTCTCAGCAGACGTTCTTTTGTTTTCACGGCCCCCTTCAAACAGGTGTTACTGTGGCAACTGCTGCGTCATTGCCTTCCTTTTTCTACCACTCATCCTATCCTCCCGCTAGCCGTCAATCTCCCTCCCTCCCTCGCCGTGTGCATGCGTGTACGTGGGAGTCCTGCTTCACTGTGATTGTGTTCTCCATGTCCATGTGTGTTTTTGTGTTTGTGTGTGTGTGTGTAGGTGGACGTGGGGGTGGTACACTTCACTCCTCTGGTTAAGCCACACATCCAGCAGCCCTTTAAGCTGGTGGAGAAAGTGGTCAGGAACGTCTTTCAGTTCCGCAGGAAGCACTGCTACAAAGGACTCGAGTAAGCGCTCCGTACCTTCTCTTCTCCGCTTCCTGCATTTTTATTTACTAACCGTCGCCCGAGGCTCATGAGTAACGCCTTCCCGGTCCCCCTTAACACTTGCTCGGCAAATAGACCTCGTTTAATAAAGGAACCAACTTGCGCAAGCGCAAAAGCCGCACTGTAATAAGGGGCAGCGCACGATTCGGGTGCCAATACTTATGCACCAGGATTTTTTTTTTTTTTTTTATTTATAGCCTAGATCATGCCCACTTGGTGTGTTATAAAACCTCAGATTTATTTATAAGCACAAAAGTGAACGTATTTTCCTAGTGTTTATTTTGTGTAGGGGTTTGACTGTTTTAGGAATAAATAAATAAATAATATCGAGTCGATATAGAATATTGTACATCGATGCAAAATTTTGGCCCTCGTCCATATTTCTACTTGATAAGGCGTTATAATAAACGATAAAAACGTACTGTATCCTGTAGTAATAGCGATCCGAAATCAACAGGAAGTATAGTTTTAAAAGCAGGTTTTTTTTCTTTTCTTTTATTTTGCACTGTCCTGATTTTTAAAGAAGGCAGCGTGAGACGTCGGATCACAGCTCCCTGAAAATAACAAGCACGAGATCTAAAGACCAGTTCCTCTCGTTAAAGTCGGAGCACAGAACACAACGGCGCTGAATCCCTTTCATTAATCCGATGCGGTTCCGTGCTGCGGTTTTAATCGCTGCGAAAAATGTTTGCACCCCACGTTAGAAACCTGTTCTGAGGAAATGATGTTTTTTTTCCCAAATCCAAATTTTCAAGGTGTCCCAGGACATCACAATTATTTGAGATATTCCTCGTACAAATCTTTCCACCTAGCGATCACGGAGACGGTTATAAATGTGGGTTTAGAACTTGCTAGAATATTTGGATTTTATTTCCGGTTGCGAGAGAGCAAAAACGAAAGTTTTTAAGTCCTTATCGCGTCGTAGCCCCGCCCTGCTGAATTCCGGCTTGTGATTGGTCCGAAGGTTGGAAGACGCGCGTGCTGTGGTATATAGGAATAAAACGCTCAGAGTGACGTGTTCCTTCTCGTCCCGTACAGGATGTTGTTTCCCGAATCTCAGAGACTCGGGATGACCGAGGAGCTTCTCCGGCGTGCCGACGTGGACCCGACTCTCCGTCCCGCCGACATCTCCATCAGCCAGTTCAGAGCTCTGGCGGACTCCTACAGCAGGCTGTGTAGAGCAAACCACACGCTGTTCAGCTACGACTTCAGAGAAGAGCTGAGGCAGAAACGTCAGCGCCACAGTCAGACAAAGAGAGAGAGACGCTAACGGCTGGACGCGTTTACGCTGCGGTTCAGCCGTGAACCTTTCACACCTTTCCGTTTCAGTGTAGATGAAACAATGGCCTGGAGGTAAGGCGGCGTAGTTTAATTTTATATAGACGTGAAGGACGTGTGCGATATTTAGTCGTGATCCTCGGTGCAACCGCTCAAAGTCCTCCGTGAACCGATTCAGACGTTGAAAATAATTTATTCCTGTAGTTATCCAGGCCATTTCTCTTTCTCCGAGCTGTTCAGAAGCGAGTTTAGACTTTGACTGTGAATCGCTGTCATATAACAAAGTGACAGCACAAAGCAGAGGAAAATGTTTCTCTAGCGGCGACGTTGGAGAGAAAGCTTCCAAGACTTCAGAGCGTGCTGCGTCGTGTGAATAGTAAATAAATGCATGCATGATTGACGGCAGAGTTTCACTGTTAGAGAAGCAGAACACTTATGAAAATTGGGTGTAAATATAGAAATCTTTCAATAAGAAAAAAAGCTGTTCCTCAAAATCTGCTGCTGGAGAGCCATTTCTCTCTGCGCTTTGGTAGCGCTAAGGAAATGTCTATACCTTTCAGTATACGATGTCATCGTATCATAACCCTATTAGCTAGTAAAAGCACCCAGTCCCATGTTTATTTATTTGCGACAAGACCGTGTGTTAAAGGTAAAAGATTTTATTACTCGAGTGGAAAATGGTCCAGGGATTCAGAACGAGCATCTCGCTCACACACCGAAGAGTAGTAAGGTTTTTCAGGAGGTTGGAGTATATAAATTAATAATTGACCATTTTTCCTAATGTACGTTGGAAGGTATTGACGCGTGATGGTACTGAAAATCAGGACGTTAACCAGCCGACGACTCCATCAGACTCGGACACGCTTCCATTTGTCTCGGTCCGTGTGACCGAGTGCATCCGTCTTGTTTATTTCATTACAGCCACACAGTCGATAGGACGAATACCAAAAGACATTTTTATTCGTCGTTCCTTTAAAAACCTCTTTGCAGCACGGCTGTACAAAGCACAGACAGCGGTTTAGCGCGTGCGGCGCGTCAAATCGTTGAAACGCCGCACTCGTAAACCGTACACGGATTAAATTAGTCATAAAAAATACTATACATATTTGGTGTGGTTCTTTTTTGTGTTGGAACACCTAGCAACTCACTCAGCGCTGATTGTATTGGACTGCTCGACTGTTCTGTACGTCACACATGGACCCCTTATTGATTTATCGCTGTTTCTGTAACACACACACACCTCGTGCAAACTTCAAAGGGGTGAAGAAAAGAAAATCTAATCTTAACCTGTAGTTTGGCTTTCTGTTCAAAAGGAATATAGTTATCAATAAATAAGATGATTAAGACCCGAGCACGTACAAATAAAAGCACAGCGAAAAAAATAAGGCACTAAATAAACAGATACAACATCTGGATCGTTGTTCCGGCTATTAAAGGTGCAGTAAGTGATTTTAATGTGCCCCGCCCAGTTCATCCAAAATCACTCACTAAACCTTTTAATTCATCGACCTGAACGTTCAACACAGATTCGAGTTTCCTTCTCCAGTGTACAGATTGGTCGCTATGAGGGCGTAGCCGTGGTGCCCTTTTCATAGAAACAGTCCTCGTTAATGACGGAGGTGAGACTCTGGACGCTGAAGTCCCTCTCGAGCAGCGCGTTCAGGTCGACGCTGACCACCGCGGACTCGGACGGGTTGTCCAGAGAGTGGCTGTTTCGCCTCAGATTCAGCAGCGCCGCAGGGCTGCGTCTCGGCTCGCTTCTCGCTGACCGCCGCCTCACGGCGCTGAAGTGAGCCCGTCTCAGCTGGGGCTGCGTCTCGGGAGAGTTCACTTCACGGCCTTCGGGGTCCTCGCGGGCCCCGTCGCTCAGGCACAGCTCGTGGAACCGAGTCTCGATCGACCCGGGGGTGGAGTCACGGCGAGCCAAGCGCTCGCTGAAGCCATCGTCATTGTCGCCAAGAATGTCCGACTCCCTCACGCTGCTGTGTCTGAGGGTGGAGTTAGTGGGTGGGGCAGGGGGCGGGTCTCCACTGCTCTCACTTGCTGAATCGGTGTCTAAATGCACAAGCTTCAATGAATCGCTGATGGGCTTCTGGCACATCCAGGATGCTCGAGAGGAACCTGAAACACAGACACAGAGATGAGTGAGAGAACAACCATGTGTGTGTGTGTGTGTGTGTGTGCTGCACATCATGTGCCCTGAGCACCAATAATAATACTGGACCAATCAGTAGCAGATTCCCTGACCACATTTTCGTTATATAATTGATATCTGCTGGGCAACTAACAGGAAATTAAAACCTACTCCATTCCTTCACAAAAATGAAACGTACCCTTCGCTGTGTTTAAATGTGTCGCTCGTTCTGAAACCCACCAACGGCTGCGGCGGAGTCATGTTTATAGTCGGGTTAAGTAGCACCCGCAGATAAACATTGACAAAAACCATGTGGAATAAAGTGCAGCACGAAGCCATCATTTAACGATTCTTGATTACCGTAAAACCCCATATACAGTGCCCTCCGAAAGTATCGGAACAGTATGGCCCATTCTTTTGTTCTTGCTCTACACTAAAGACATTTGGGTTTGAGAATAAAAGATGGAGGATGAGACAGCAGATCAGGGTTTCAGCTTTCACTTCCTGATATTTACCTCTAGCTGACTCAGAATGATCAGAGCATGTGACTAAACGTGTATAGCACAAACCAATGCGTCAGCGGTGCTGTTCCAATGCTTTCGACAGGGACGGTTCACACACTTCAGCTTCTACATGTAGACAAGTCAATAGATTCTATCAAAATTGTAGTCGACACCCACTGGGGAGACGGGACTGACCGAGTTTAGCCGACGAAGGTAAATTTCCCCTCAGAGGAACGAGATGTTCTTTGCAGGTTCTCTCGGCTGGCCGCTCGGTTCCTCGCATCCCTTTGCGCGCGTTTTCCCTCAGAACGGCTCGGATCACCTTGACCGTGTTCACTTTGCTCTCAGGCGTGCTGAAGGAGACGGTAGTTCTTGGTTAGCATTTCGAGTAGCGCATCAGTTAGTGCTTTATGTTTTGATCCTGTAGCTCACCTGCTGCACAGCTGGAACACCGTCTCGGGTCGGCCCTCCAGCTCGGATTTGGTGTGGATAAGCTCCCAGACGCAGCTGCTTTCTGCGTGCAAAAGAAAAAGCTGAGCTTGGGGACAGTTTTAATCGGAATCAGCATTTAAACGTTAATGAGTCAGACACACTGTGTGTGTGTATCACATATTCAAGGTGAAAACTGCTCTTGTTGCTGATATTTGCCTGATTTTACATTTTGCATGCCACCATTGAACACACAGTAAATGCTGAATCCCTAACAGCTTCCTGTTCACGACGTAAGGTTCCTGTATGCTCAGCAGAACCTCTCAGTTCAAGATTCAGCCATGGAAATACAGCAGCTCGTGTCTTTTGTCAGAAATGATTAACAGTTTCTAATATTCGGCTGTTTTGTTTTTGTACTGAATGAAAAAACATGAAAATAAAAGTATGCAATAACGGTCATGACTCTCGTGCTTATTCTGAGTCCCCCCCCCCCCCCCCCCGGAACATTAGATCTTAAAGAGTGCAGTGTAATCATCACGCACAGAATAAAACACTCCATGTTGTGCTGTTAGAGGAAAATAATCAGCGAGGGTTTGAAGATACTGTTACAACAGCAGGTCCATGAGTGTTTTATTCCCCTTATACTGCAGCGGTTTACAAACCATTTCTGACGTTGTGGAACGTCTGTGAAACAAGTTCGTTCCTGTTCTCACTCGAGTTACAGAAGCTGTAAGTTCTTATGACGTAAATAAGACCAAAATAAAATAAAAATAAAAAAAAAAACTCAGCTCGTCATGAAACGGCGAAGAAGAATAAACTCCTCGGTCCGGAAGATGTCGGAAGACTTGGTTACAGCTTTACCGCTGAAACTGGAGACTCCTTCCATCAATGTTAAATAAATGCATTTGTCTTTACAGAAAACGTCACCCTTTTTTTTTTTTTTTTTAACCCTTTTAAGATCGATTTTTGGGAAATCTGACTCTCCGGCGTTTTGTTTGTTTATCAACCGCACTCAGCATCAAGTGCCACATGTCATTTTAAACAGGAGAACCTGAATCTTTCAATCGAGCCCATTTAAAGGCCCAATTTTCAATTTTTTAAAATACGGCAGAAATAATTTGCAGTTTTTTTTTTTGTTTTTTGTTTTTTTTTTTACTGTGAACTCAAACAAAACCTCCTGAAGTTTCTATTTTTTTTCTTTAGAAAGTTATACCTGGATGCTTTAGACTTCCAAATGAAATTTTGTCTTCATCTAACATTCCCTTAGCAACTTATAGCTGTTTATTACAAGATTATTCTAGGCGTTTTTTTTTTTTTTTTTTTTTTTTAAAGGAATCCCCCCCCCCTGCCGCCAAAGGAAACATGTTGGTCATTTTTAACCGTGGACGGCAGGTTCGGTCTTTGAGGTTTAAGATCTGCGTCAGAGCTGCTGTAACAGAATCAGACCATGGTCATTCTTCTGACCAATCAGAATCCAACAGCGCTGTGGTATGATTAAAGAGTGTAGGTGTGTGTGTTGATGAAGGCCGTCGTACCTGCCGTGTTGCCCAGTCTGACCTGCAGCGCGGAGCGAGGAACGAGCCAGCGGAACTTAAACGGGTCCTGCTCTCCGTGAGAGTGGGCGGAGCGTGGAACGTTCTGTCAAACACACACAACAGCAGTGATGATTAAATCTGCGATATCTGATTAGTGCACTAATAGTTATTCCAGTAGGAGAGTGGAGAGACTCGCCATTTTCTTCTTGAGCTTGTTGCTCTCTCTGCAGACGAGGATCACGGCTTTCTTAAACACTGGTGAGGGAAAAGACGCAGATTTCAGTCACGGTTCTGTACGAGGAATTCCTACGGCTTTCTCCCAAAACCTTCGTCACAGCTTATTATGTTCCACAACGTTAAATGAAACTCGAAATGGATAAAAAAAAAGTGTTTGACGCGTCATCATTCGGAATTCGCAGCAGTGTAAGAGGAATAAAACACTTGTACAGGAAACGAATCGATGTCCGGGTGGTAAGAGGAAGTGTGCCGAGTCACAGCAGCACCACGCAGTGCGTTTTATTCCTTACCGACGTGACAAGAAATGGCTTTTAACTCCAACGTGTACGTTATTTGCTTAGCTTATACGAGATTTATAACGGTAATCCTCAAAGTGTTCGGTTCTGAAGTGGCGTGAACTATAAACGCCGATCAAACCAAGACAAACGTTTATAGCCCGTAGGTTTAGGTTTAAAGATGGGTTAAAGTAAGACGTGCAATTTTCTAAAGGGAAAATGAGAACTTTATTCAGATCTGGTTAATGTCTTCTACGCTTTGCCTTCCACTGACGTGGTCTTCTATGCTGCCAAGATCTTACTGCGAAGAATCATGGGTAAATTGGGGGAAATAAGAGTTCGCACAACACAGATTTTGGCTCTTAGCGGCTACCCACCAAATACGGTCAACTCCGGCTCCTTCTTCATGCGGCCCAGAGACGGGAGCGGGTTCAGCCACATCACTGAGGAATGCATGAGAAACTCTCCCATGGAAATCTCTGTGACCTGAGAGACAGAAAAAGAAGAGAGAAAAAAAAATGTGGTGGTTAATTGTTTAACTTCTATAGATGGCTGATGTGCATTAACTGGACTGCTGCCTGGGACAGATTTCTTTAAAAGCAAACAAAAACACACCCACTAAACTCATCATTTCATGTAAAACTTCCTCAGGGGCGGGGCTACATACGAGCTCGGTTTGTGAGGTCACCATCACGTGCTCAACATCTTCGAACAATCACGTACGCCGCGCGGATACGGGACGTGTACAGTACGCAAAACCACGTCTGCTACGGATGACGAACAAAACTGTGGTTGTCATGGTAACGATATTGTATATTTCGACCCACGTAGCTACACCGGGAAACTCGGCGGCTGGCGACGAGGGGGAAAAGAAGTAAAAATGTTCAGGAGGTGTCGTTTCGTCTTCTAGAACAGCAGCTCGGACAGTAGCGCAGCTGCAAATCGCAGGTTCATGTTCATATTCGAACGCGCTCGTTCTAACGTTATGGTTTCTATAGTAACAGCTTGTTCACAGGGACGTGTACAGCGATCACTTCGCATGAGGAAAAAAAAAATGTGCAATTGTCGCTGCGGTGACGTTTTCTGTAAACAGAAACGTGTTTAACGTTTACGGAAGGAGTCTCCAGTGTCAGAGCTTTCTGACAGTCGGAGGTGAAGCTGTAAGTTTTCTGACATCTTCGCCGTTACGCTTCACACGGTCGTTAAGATTGCGGTAATCGTGAAATTCCCGAAGCACCTCTTTTTCCGAACCGCTTTGTTCCACCACCAGCTGGTCAAACACGGCGCCGTAATCCTCGTAGATCTTCTGCATCTCGTTTATATGGCTGGCCACTTTCTCCATCGCCTTCAAGGCCTCTGTAACAGTAAACACACACACATTGTGTGACGTAACGCAAAAATTCTCCACCTTGTGTTATTGTGGGTGAGTAAAAGTGTGTGTGTGTACCTGTGAGGTGATAGTGCTCCTCGCTGTCCGTGTCGGTGAGAGACACCAGCTCTCGCAGCAGTAGAGGGTACTTCAGCACTCTCTGCACCGGTTTAATCAGATAGGACTCGAGAGTAGACGAGTGCTGCTTGGTGGGATTCCTCGCGTCCAGGAACTCCTTAAAGGCTCGATCCGTCTTAGCTGAACACACAGACGCAGTTTACATAAACACGCCGTGCGACACGTGTGTACCGATCATTCAACCATCCACAAGGAGGCAGCACCAGCTCCGGGACACCCCCCACCCCCCTAAGCTTTTATTTATTTATATATTTTTAGAACCACTGCGGTAAAAGCGCTCGACTACAGATGAACGAGGTGAGAGCGGAGCAGCCATGTTGCGTCGGCGGCTCATCCCTGAACGACGCTACCTCTCCGAGTCGAGTATCGGAGACGGCGAGAGCAATTAACGCAGCACTCGCACCACGGCCGCACTCGCGCGCCGGAGAGTAATTGGCAGGCAATTAACACGTAGGCACAAAAAAAAATATATCTTTAAAATCGCTGCATGAGCAAATCTCCCGCACAACAGACGCAGTGTGTGAGAGAGTAATTACCAACACTGCTGACACACACACACAGCGCAGCTCAGCTCAGGAGATAGTAGTGTGCATATGTGTGTGTGCACACTAAGAATGTAATCATTAAGCAGGGGGCGTGGCCACCTCACAGGTCTATTACGCCAGCACAATTCACATCATATCTGGCTCACGCTGATCAAGGTATTACATAACCATTTATTCTGAATTCTGATTGGTCAGAACGTGTTGATTATTCCTCTATAACGGTAGCACTGCTGCACCTATGAATGCGTTATCGTTTCTATAGTAACAGCTCATTCTCGGGGTCTTGTACTATACAACAGACCGTATAAAAACGGATATTTTTTTTTTTTTTTAAACATTTGACACGATGTGAAGGTTTCTGTAAGGAGAGGTTTATTTGCCGTTTATAGAAGGAGTCTCCAGTGTCAGAGGTAAAGCTAAGGGTTAGCTATACATACACTTCTCCTGACTTCAGTAAAGTGAGGAGGAGGAGTTGTTTTTTTCCTTCTTCTCTTTCTGCTGTGCGAGAGCTCCAGGTCGTTCCTCGCACATTAAACCCTCGTACAGAACCGTTGCTCTGATCCTGTAATGGGACAAATTAAAGAGACGCCGGGGTGCAGTTTTCTCCTCTTGACACGATACGAGCCGGCCAGCTCGCGCTTTTCATTCATTTTACACCGGGCAGCGTGCCCGAGACTGAAACCACGCCAATGTTACACACACACACACACACACACAAACCCAAATTATATTTAGTCCCAATCTAAACTAAAGCGTAGTTTTAACGTACGGTCCGGTTTTAGCGATCGGATCCTTATTATAGATCAGACCTCCTGCTTTGAGGAGGACAAAGTGTTGTGTTTTAGACTCGTGTGTAAATTATGGACTGGAGTAACTGCATTGCAGATGAACAGCACCATGCATACATTACAGCTTAATGCAGACTTTTTTTTGTGTGTGTGTGTGTGTGTGTGTGTGTGTGTGTCTGATGATTTATCCTGCAACATCATCAGCACGTTTATCCTTTAATTCGCCAAGGTTGGAATTTTTCACGTTGAAAAACATATTAAAACGGCACGTTCACGTTGTTGCGTCACTGCGGCCTGGAGGAACCGCACGCAATTAAATCTTTAAAAAAAAAAAAAAATACCCCACAAAGTTAACTAGGACAGAAATATTCCAGATTTGACACGTTCGCTGCTAATGATGTAATGAGACCGCAATGAGCTCATGCACGTGTAGGAGACGGACAATGTACCTCTTTCCAGAACCTTCTGGACCTTGATGTGGTTGGCACAGAAGCCGCTGTAGAGTTTGAAGTGATCGGCGTAGTAGAGGAACGATCCGCCGAGAGAAAACAGCAGCTTCTGAACGGCAACAAAAGGAGGTGGAGAGAGAGAGAGAGAGAAAGAGAGAGAGAGAGGGAGGATAAACCATGACGGCTTAATAGTCACGTTCAGACAGGACGTTAAAATCAGGACAAAAGTGAAACATGAAGGAAACAAAAGATCATTGTGAATCTCAGAGAGAGGGGTGAAGTCGTGCCGAATCGTGAAGAGAAAATTCATGCGTCTTCACGTTTATAATCACTCTGACTAGTGACGGCGCTCCAACAGAACACTACCAGCTCTCTCTAAACCCACAGAAACACGCCGAGTCCATCGCCACTTTAATTCCTCAACCTAGTTAATGCCACTCACTGCACAGAAATTAACGCCATTTAGTTTCAATTAGTTTAGCTGCTATTGATTTAGCTGCTAACTAGCGTTTCTCATCGGAACTAAGCAAAAAAAAAAAACAACAACGTTGGACAGGCCACGCCCACAAGTGATGGTTGAAGTGGACGTGCTGCTTGTTAGTGCGAACGTAGACGTACCTTGAATTGCACAGGGGTCTCGAGTGTGCTGAAGTCCGGAGTCGAGGAGATTCTCTCCTCCAGGGTTTGCAGGAACACCTTCTGGAAGTCCAGCATCTCCGGCAGACTCCCAAACAAACTCTCCATCTGGAAGATGACGACAAGCGGCCGGGTCATTCTACAAAGCAGCTCGTCTAAAATGGTCAGGAAAGTACAGAAGAAGCCACATACAAAACTATTTGTTTTAATTAAAAAAGGCGGGGGGTTCTTCACGGGTTCTTTAGCTAGCTAACGGTTGGTTCATTAATTTATTCGTCTTCAGTTTGAGCTTTATCTTGGTCAGGATGGTGGTGGATCACAGGGACGCTGGACATGAGGCGAAAACACCCTTCGACGTCGGGTTCTACCGAGACGTCCTCTACTGGGACCTTCAACACTTTCTGTCCAATCAGAATCCAGAATTATAAGTGTAAGTGAGAACGTGTAAACACACACCGACTCCTAAACTCGTCCTGACATTCGGTACTTAACGCTGCTTAACCGCTCGCTCCTGCAGTCTGTCCTGGCGCGCTAATGGCTCGTTAATGCACCTCACTCGTCTCTCCGGAGGCCTCCTGGGCCGTGTCGCGGTCGAGTCCGGTTCGGCCGGGCTAAAACGCTAGCCGTAATCATTGGTCACAAATGGCTGGGAGTGAACCGGGATCAGGAACATTTAGAAGCTCGGGGGTGGAACTGTTAACGTCCTTAAATTCCTGTTGATGTTTTCCGAGCTATGAGTAATGAGTTTTTACCTCGTCCAGCGTGAGAAACGTCTCCTTCTGCAGGGGCGTCAGGTAGATCTCGAACAAGCAGCTCAGATCCTGGAATAAATAAGAAATCAGATATAGCGTCGTGCTTATTTAACAGAAACTCAACAGAAATGTACGTTTAATTCCATAATCCCGTCTCGCCCACGCCGATGCCGCGTGTTAAAGCGTTGGCAGGCCATCGCCGTTATTAACCGGAATATTCTCATTAGGCTGATTTATTGCAGCGCAGCAGCGCCAACGCAGCACATCGCAGCGAAATCTCTGGAGCACGCTCGTCCTTCTGCGGCGGCTGCAGCTACGAAGCCGACTCGGTGCACATTTATGCATCGTTTCAACAGATTCTAGAGATAATTGAATAAATCACCGGCCTCGGGGACTTCACACAGCATCCATCAGCTATGAACTATTTATGTTTTTATAAACCGAGACATTAGAACGATAAGATTCTGACTTCAAGCGCTAATGATAACGTTATAAATGTTATTTACACGCCACTGATTCTCGTGTGAAAACCGTTTCTACACAGAAATGGACTACAACGGTCCGTAAACAGTAAGAAAATGAACCGCGTCGATATTTAGCGTGACGCTTTTCCTTTGACGCTGCATCAGCTCTCGGTGGCGTTCGGTTGGATAGAGAGGAGTTTACACGCGCTCGGTTATTAATACTGTGTGTCGTTACCTGGATGATCAATGAATGTTTGTGTTTACTGATAGTTGTTCACTGCACGTTCTTTGCTTTTCCGGCATCTTCCGCACATCTGACCCGTCTCCGTCAGCGCCTATATGATGCTCAGATCCATCTTTTCACGCCGAGGACGACCGAGGGACTCGTACACGACTATTACAACCGGTGCAAACGTTCACTGGTGCTCAAGAAGGCAACAGCATGCAGTAAGAGCCAGGGGGGTGTAAACTTTTGAACAGGATGATCGGTGTAATATAATTTTTCATCTGGGAAACATGTAAATATCTTATATAGCTTATGTAACTCATGACCACACCTGTAGCTGTGGAGGAAGAGTCACAACAGACACGCCTCTCTGTCGACCAACCAACCAATCAGCTTTCACCTCAGACCTGACGTGTCATGCTTACCCACAAACCCCTGCTCTGTGTTTCAATGCAAATCCACTTCAACATCGTCTACACGTCGTGTAAAACGGACCGCTGATTTACCTTGACGTAGGATTTCTCCGTGTCCACTAACTCCTGGATGACTTTGCGCAGTCTCTCGGTGACGGACATGTGTCGTGGACAGGGTCTGGTCAGGGCGCCGTCCGCCCCCGCCGTCTCCTTCTGGACCTCCATCAGTCCACCTGAAGCGTCTTGGAAGGAGTGATACAGAGTGCACACAGTCTCCACGCTCTGCAACACACACACACACACACACACACACACACACACACTTTAAGAGTCTGAAATATTCGCAGTTTTTATTAAACGGACTACTGAATGAATCCGAATGCGGCATCGTCTCTTTTAAACCATCACACGTGAACACGTCACACGTCCTCTCCCTCTGCTGTGACACGGACTGTCGGCTCGGATAAGATTCCAGCCACGTAACGTGCCTTGTTCCGTCGCGTCACCTTCTCTCCGTTTTCAATAGGATTAAAAGTATTGGCACCCCCAGCTTAGCTTGTGCTTGCCACTAAAACAAGCTCGCCGTGTCTTGTACTCGGTTCCAAAACTTGCAGAGAAACTCCTCCCACTTTCACGGGTAACGTTACGAGTGTCCCTCTTTGCTCCCGGTACATGCACGTTTCCCAAATCGTTAACAACACGTGTGCGATCCGTAACCAGGAATATGAACTAGGCACGCTCGGTTCGGCCGGGCTGTAGTACATAAGCCACGCCCCCTCAGGAAAACAAGCCAATCACATCGTTGATTAGGATGTTACAGAGGGGAAAAAAAAAAACACCCTTCTGACTGTTACACCGATGTAGATATCGAGCGCTTTGATTAGTTATTTATGGAGCGAAGCAACCTGAAAAAAAAAAAATCTTCTCACACATCGTTTCCGCCATTTTGTCACGATTTTAAAACATCGTCGCGTCGATCCGCGTCTGATTTATGAGCCTCTTGACGTGTAAGGAGATAAGAGCCCGGTCCTGTAGCAGTGAGAACACTGGGAGCGTCGCCAAGATGCCGCACGGTTCTGGAATGACTTTGTCAATATACATGATGGGGGGGAAAAAAAATAATAATTAATCGCATTAGTGATTAAACAACCTTCAGTGATTCACTCAGAAGGTCAGCTGTTCGTGACCAGCGCTAGGAATCAATCATTTATGCTGTTTTTATCCGCAAACCCACAAGACATAATTTCCCGTCCTGACTGCAGTATTTTATATCGTCTATTTTATGTCTCCATAAGCGAATGAAAGAGAAACAAATGAAAGATTATCCTTAAGGCTCTTTCACACTGGGCGAGACGCAATAAAGCGAAGCGAATCGCAGACGAACGCCGCTTTCACACCGAACGTCAAACGATTCCGACACACAATAGGTCCCACTGACCGAGAATGCATTTTACGCCTGCACACTAGGTGGCGCAACCCACTGTTTTGTGTCGATGTTTTCGTAGCCGCTGTGACTTTCATCGGAAAGTTCTCTGTTCGTCCATCCGTTCTCTTCTCTCTTCCGGAATACTCTTCTTCTGCGTTTACACTGGATTTCAAAACGGCTTTCTGCGCTATAGCGCCACCAATCTTGCTCTTTTGTGCAACAGCAGCGTCTCTTTGCACGTGATCTAAAGCTCAAATCTGATCGGACGGCCCGTTTTGTCACGGAAGGCAAAAAAATCGAAATGCCGATCGGAGGAAGAAAAAAAAAAAATCTCGACTGATCGCGCCGGGTGTGAACAGCTCCATAGGGATCTATTGTTTCGATTCGAGAGGTCGTCGCGTCGCACATCCGCGCCGCTTAATCGCGCGCGGTGTGAAAGTCCCTTTAGGGAGTTAAATAAATTTACTGAAATGTTCAAAAATGGAGGAAGAAAGTTTGGAATAGTTTAGTGTGTGAGCAAAAGTATTCGTAAGCCTCTAATGAACTGGACTTTAAGCTCGGTGGCAGTGCGGCGCTATTGCAGCGGCTCCTTCCGCGACGCACAGGAGCACAGAAGCGCAACGTTCAAACGTGATAAGATGCTTGGAACAGTTTATCCCGTCACTAAAAGTGGTGGTGTACGCAAGACACAAGGTGGGGCACCGCAGAACACGTCAGCGTGAAGAGAGTCGACCTGGAAGTGCACGTATAGAACGCTGTTCTACAGAGTCCCCTCCGGTTCTGGCGTCCTTGCGACTAATCGCTGATGCACATCCAGAGCAGTCAACGTCGCCCGTTCATTTTCGCCCCAAGATGCGTCTGAAACGGTGAAGAAAATCTGTTCGTTCTGAAGAAACGTCCGTGTTCGGATGCGTCTCTTAAAATCGATTAGTCCTATTTGGAGAGGTGCAGCGCACACACACACACACACACACCCTCGCACAAAGCTGCGTCAGCGTTTATCCGATCCCATTTTCACACACGGATAGAGACGTGACTATCGCTTACAAAGGAGCGACTGAAATAAACTCCAGCACGTTTCTCCGTACCCGAGACGTGATCGTGATCACCTACACAAACGCACCCTCGTATCGGCGAGCGGTTCATTTCTGCACGTCGATATGGACCCGTTCACCGAGTGTGTGTGTGTGTGTGTGTGTGTGTGTGTGCTTAAAACCAGCATCCCGAGAAATCAATAAAGGGCACAGAGAAAACAAGCGACACAGCAGCGAGCTTTGTGCTGTGTGTGTGTGTGTGTGTGGGACAGGGTGAGCGGGTACAGAGCCGCGTGTGAGTCATGACTCTCGGATGGAGCCTGCAGCGTTCGCTAATTACCGCGCGGCCGCTCCGGAGACTCGTCGAAAAACTGGGAGAAAGAAGGAAAAGGAGGAGAGAGTGATAAAGATAAAGATAAAGAGTAGAGAGGAAAAGATGCAGCGTGAAGACGGAGACGGGACCACGCACGCGATCGCTGTGCCTCCCAGGAGCTCATTATCACTCATTAATTAAAGATTAGAAGCCGTTCCACACACACACACACACACACACACACACACACACACACACACACGGATGTCTGCATCTTCACTGCAGCGAATACGAACAGCTAAGATGTATCTGGGTGAAACGTTTATCACGTTCACCGCACAAACATCATAAATGTTGCACGTGACAAACTGTTTCACCTCGCTGTCGCTTCGCCGTCGTTAGACGTGTTAAAGGGGACGTACGCTCTGCACGGCGCTGTCGAAAACCTCGTTTAACATTAAACGTCGCTATAAACGGATCAAAAATCATTTAAAAAGTACGTCGTTCTTTAATAAAGAAAAACGACTACTGGAGATTGCTGTGGTGCAAGAGGAATAAAACGCCAGCGGACGTGCTTCAGGAGCGAATCCGTGACGTCATCGCACCACCCCGTCGCCGAGTATTTAACTCGGACGGAACGACACGCAGCGCGTTACTCCCCGTAGGGTAATCGAACGCGCTGCTGCTGTAGGCAGAGACGCGACGGGGAGGTTTTTAGTGCGGGTGAAGATTCCGGATCCCGCGCACAGCTGGAAAACCGCTGCGAGGCTAATGGAAAACGAGCTGGTGAGGTGGATGACGAGCGCGGACGTGCAGGTAGAGTGAGTCATCCTCTAATATACAGCATTGCGATACGGCTCCGTCACGACGCCGGTGTGATGCGTGACCCAAAAAAAACAAAACACACACGGGATGAAAATAGGACCATGTGGAGGCGAGAGAGCGGGATGAAGACACGCATCAGAAGATGACATGCAGAGCAGATCTCTGTCTCTCTCTCTCTCCGTCAGTCTGTCTCTCTCTCTCTCTCCCTCCCCCGTCAGTCTGTCTCTCAGTCAGTCTGTCTCTGTCTCTCTGTCTCTCCATCAGTCTGTCTCTCTCTCTCTCCCGTCAGTCTGTCTCTCAGTCAGTCTCTGTCTCTCTCTCTCAGTCAGTCTGTCTCTCTCTCTGTCAGTCTGTCTCTCTCTGCAGTCTCTTTCTCTCTCCCTCCCTGTCAGTCTGTCTCTCCGTCAGTCAGTCTGTCTCTCTGTCTGTCTCTCAGTCAGTCTGCCTCTCTGTCTCTCCGTCAGTCTGCCTCTCTCTCTCTCCGTCAGTCTGTCTCTATCTCTCTCCGTCAGTCTGTCTCAGTCTCCCTCTCTGTCTCTCTCCCTCTCTGTCTCTCTCCCTCTCTGTCTCGCTCTCACACACTGTCTCGCTCTCACACACTGTCTCGCTCTCACACACTGTCTCGCTCTCACACACTGTCTCGCTCTCAGTCTCGGTCAACGTGCACGAAGCGAGCTCCAGGAAGACGTGGTGTGTTCAGGTCGGAAGAAGTTAGAAGAACTGGAACGTCCTGCACAGAACCCTGACCTCAACCTCACTGAACACCTTCGGGACGAACTGGAACCGGAACCTCCTCGCCATCCCAACATCAGCGCCTGACCTCAACCTCGCTAACGCTCTTGTAGCTGAACGAACAAACAAACCACACCCCAAAATCCAGAGGAAAGCCTTCGCAGAAGAGTCGAGCGCATTATAACAGCAAGCGTGGGAATAAATCTGAATAAAAATGAGATGTTCAAAGCCCATATGGGTGTGATGGTCAGGTGTGCACATACTTTTGAGCACACAGTGTGTGCTCGAAACTACAGCAAAACACAAACTTGCAGAGAGTCGGTCGGTTGTTAAAGAGTCGTAGCGTCAGGTCGGTGTATGGAGACACCACGAACACACTTACCCTGAAGACGAGCCTGTACAGGAGTCTCCAGGCGTCCCGAGCCCGACGCGTCGTCCTCCTTCCCAGAGCGCAACTCTTCCTCCTCAGTTTAACTGCTCTGAAAGCCGGCATGACGTCTGAACTGCCTTTACGCTTCAGATCGTGCATCCTCCCTGACTCGGACCTGCTCTCCTCCCCTCTCTCGCACTCTCAACAGATGCTCACGTCCTCCGATCCCTTCAAGACTCGAGGGCTTTGTGTCAGGATCCATCAATCGATCGCTAACGGGTACCGTGAGCGTAGGCAGTGGACAAAAAAAAAAAAAACTGCTGTTGCCCAGTGAAATCTGCATATCAATAGCTGTTGAATGGACAAAAAGCGCTGGCCACGTGCATGCTGGGAAACGCCTGGGCCGGGCCGAGCTTCCACAGCGCGTAAAGAAGAGGCCGTGCGAACTCGCCGCCAAAAGCCCTCGTCTCTCAATAACATCGATACGATGAGGACTCTTCTGCAAACGCTGATGTTAACGCCAAGAAAACTTCGCCGTATCGTCGACTGCACACGTTCAGGTCCCTGTGACGGAGCCGTTACTATAGAAACGGTGACGAGGGCATTAACATGATGAACCTGTGATTTGCAGATCTCCTGTCGGAGCTGCCTGCATCGACCGGAGAAGCCAGAATTCAACGGCGCTGCGGTATTAGCAGTTTTTCCTACGCTCCCCGATATCGACTGTTCAGAATAAAAACCACTTCTTATTCTCTGATGTTCTATAAACGCAGGAAGAGGGATAAAAACCGCAGGCAGAAAGTGAGAGGGGTAAAATATGGGCCGTGCCGGGGCGCGAGCCGTGCCCATCGCTCAGAGCAGAACGTCCTGCCATGCAGCAGTAAAGCTCTGACGCGTCGTGATTCATCCCTGAGGTGAGCGCTATTGTGCCACGCTGCCATCTTCTTTTTAAAGCTCGATAAATAAAGACTCGAGCACATAGATCAGCCGAGAGAGTTACAGCGCGCGTCCCGTAATGTTCTGCAGCGCTCCGCTCACACCGAAAACACCGTCTACTCTCCCTGAGGAGCCGCACTCGTCTGTACTGAGCGCCGCGCCAGACGTGCCGACGACGCGACGGAGAGAAGGTTTCACAAGGAG
Organism: Ictalurus furcatus; assembly: GCF_023375685.1. Classification (NCBI taxonomy): domain Eukaryota; kingdom Metazoa; phylum Chordata; class Actinopteri; order Siluriformes; family Ictaluridae; genus Ictalurus; species Ictalurus furcatus. The sequence goes on along the minus strand of NC_071263.1, from coordinate 3,173,450 downwards.
CTCGAGGGTCATAAGAACCTCTCCAAAAATAAATAAATAAATAAATACAGACAGGAACACGCGGCACACCACATCTGCACCGGACCAGCGGACAACACACATCTGCTAAGCCAGGGGTTCTCCAAATAATAAAGAATTTCCCTTATAATAAAATTTAAAAAATGTCGGTTTAAGCGTTTTTCATGGACGTGTCGCTGTATTTTCCACTCGGGTTAACGCTTTCCTACGTTACCCACGATGCCGTGCTGATAGCGGCGCAGTGGGATTTAACCCTCGCGTCGTCTCTACCTAAAGGGAGCAATGCGGCGGCACTTTAACCTTTCGTAGTCTGTCTAACTCTCTTCCCTCCTCATCCCTACACTCTGCTCACACAGATCATCTTCCAGAGCTTCGACTTTCACGCTAACGCCACCGTCAACACCGCCGTCTCGGAGACCGCTAACTAGCCGAGCCGAATCTCTGCCGCCGTACGGCCGCGTTGCATTCTGGGACTTTGAGTCTCCATGACTTCTGGACTGGATTTTTCTTTCATGTGCTGGAAGCTCTACTAACTTATCAACAACAACGTCCTCCTGTGACATCAGAGCGACGCACGACTGCTAACTTCTCACAGGAATAATGGAACCCCAGCACCATCCAAATAATAATAATAATAATAATAATAAGCGGCGCCAGAATTGCTCAACGCATCATACATATTTCAAGGTAAGCATATTTAATATGTTTCAGAGTGGAGTTTTCCTTTAATACCACTCTAACTTTATAACTTTGACGTCCTTGAGAGCCTCCGCTAGCTGATTCTCCAGAGTTCAATAAAGGCGGGGAGATAAAAGCCGGATCTGGCATCGTGCTCGTTCTTCTCAGCCATGGGAACTGGCCCGGACTCATCGGCGTGTGTGTGTGATGGTGTTTGCTTTAGATCTCTGTGTGAGGAGCTGGCTCAGACTTCGAGGCCGTGTGCAGCAGAGACGATTAGCCGGCTCGTAGCCATATGCTGACCGAGCGGCGTAATCGGTCTCTTCTCGTTAGGCCAGCGCTGAATGACAGAGGACGGGGAAATGCCCGAGCGTGGCTTACTGTTGCCTCTGGAGGACGTTTTGACAGCCGGTGGTTTGCTGTTGTGACATTTTTGTCGGGAAAGGTTGCAGAAGTGAACGTGTGAAGGCTCGATTGCGGTGCGGTTTATTTAGGAAACCACTAGCGAGCGTCATTCTCAGAGAGAAGCTGAAGGTTCTTCGAGCGCCGTCACGAACATCAGCACGCGCTGAGGAGCAACGTATTTCGAGATACGGCGTTGCGTTTCGTGATAGTCGGCAGTTCTTGGAAACGATTCGTTACAAAACTCTACCAGGCTCTCTAGAGGAAACGAGAAGTTTGGCTTGTTTAGCGACGGACGGCACGTGCAGCGCTGACCTGTCGCTCTGTGGGCGGGGCACCTGAGGCTGAGTTTACAGAGCCCTTATTTCCTGTCGTCTAGGACACTTTTCTTCCCTCCAGACCGACATTTTAATCAAACATCACCTCCGTTCTACGTATTCTACGTTTCATTTTCTTTCCTAATTCTTTAAACGAATCGACGACAGGGCGGCGTGACGCGGCCCTTCCGAGATCAACACGTCCCCGAGTCTTTTATTCCATTTACACCGCAAGAACTTACCAACGAATACAATTTTTCATTCATTAAACAGCAGAGTAGTAGACGTACTTTTTATCCATTTATAGCTACATCATGTAACGTCCAAGATACGAGTTAGTTCCTGTTCTCGCTCGTGTTATAGCAGCGACAGACACTCGTTTCCCTACTCAAAGCGTCGGAAAACTTAAAGTTCCAGCTTTAAAGAGCTCAAAACGCCGAGCCGTGAACCTGTACGCCGTCTGCTACGAGCTGCTGACGACGCACCGCGTATTCGTTTTCCTCATTTACCCTCCGAGGCGGAAAATACCCCAGTGACGGCGGAGATAATGATCAGATTAAAGCGTCTCTCTGTAGAGTAAAGGCTCTGAATACCGCCACCGTCACACGCTGGGTATAATGAGGTGCGATACGCAGCACAGCGGGAGCGCCGCACGTCAATGAGTAAATAAAGAGGGCAGAGAGTGCGTCGCGTTTAATCCACTTCCTCGGCTTACAGGTCACACACACACACTTACAGCAGTTTCACATCGGTAGTAAACTCAACGTGCGCTTCCCGAGTATAATTAAAGGAGCCGTTTGTAATATTTAACTACACGGTGTCCCAGAAGTCTCCATGAATAGAGGAGGTCATACGTGCATATGGTGTCGCTCCATAACCGGGGAAGGAACCGGAAGACTAACCCCATGTTGACGAGTTGAAATTTCTGGTGTAGGCCTGCGTTACGGCCGCGGTTATCTTTGACGTCGGTCTACGACGTGCTGACGTTTATATAGGATAATCCTCATAAACCAGTTCGTTACTCCTAACGCGCGTTACGTTACTTTACACCAGAAGAGTTTTTACCCTCGTCGGTTTCCAGGCAACCGAGACGCAGCCCTGGGCGGCAGCACGCCGGAGGAGAATACGTTTATTAATTGTCTTTCCCTGACACACTGCTGCTTTTTTTTTTTCCCTTGCAGCTACAACAGAACGGCTTTATGAAATAGAGACCTGTCACGACAAAACTCTTCTTATTATTATTCCTTTAGACGGAGATTCCGAGTCCTCTCTCACCTCAAACTGCTTGCCATTTGTCTCGGCTGTCGGCCTGCTTTAGATGACGGATCTGAGGACACAGAGTCGGCGTGCAAAAACAAACACCAGCAGCCCATTAGCTCCCCGTGTGTGTGTGTGTGTGTGTGTGTGTGTGTGTGTGTGTGTGTGTGTGTGTGTGTGTGTGTGTGACAGTAATAAGCAGGCAGCAGAAATGTCGTGAAGCCGTTAGAAGAGTAAATGAACGGGTGATAACTAATCACTTCAATCAGACAAGGACGACACAGCTGCAGCGCGCACGCACACACACACACACACACACACACGCCGTACAACACCACCTCACAACCAGACGATGTTATTCCGGACTAATATATCCACTGCTTACGTGTTTATGGATGTAAAGAGCTGGGACGTAAAGAGCACGCCCCCATGACGGCGCCGCGTGACGGTTACTCGCCGTCTCACACTCTTACCTTGCTGTGCTGCGCGGCTCGGAGGCTCTGGCGATGATGTCGCTTCGTCTCTACGTCGGCGTTACCCGAGGCCTCGGACACACACGACACGTCTGCAGAGAAAAGACAACGATGCTTACTCGCACATCCTCGACGTCAACAGCTGGACTGACGTGGTGATGCGGGATTTAACGCGTCAGACGTCTGGACGATTCTTCTCGCGAGCGTTTTCCCCCCCCGGAGCAGACGGGAAACAGAGCCGAGCGGTTCAGGTTTAAAAGGCATCGTGGAGACGTACGAGGAGTAACGATTTCAAATCTTTTTTCCAATCGGGCTTATATAGGTTCATCACAACACCCTGCGGTTGATTCTTTTACTATAACAGCATGACGCCGGGTCTTCTATTCCCAACATGGAAAAACGACTGCTCGGGTTTTCCGGCCTTTTCTAGAGCTGGATAATGGGAATTATAAAAGTCTCCGATCTAAAAAGTTGCAGTCATTTCAGAAGTTTTGTTCAGGATTAAAAACCTGTGTGTTTAAAATGTCCCCCCCCCTCTCTCTCTCTCTCTCTCTCTCTCTCTCTCTCTACATTGTAGCTTGATATAAACAGAAACTTTTCCCCGTGGAGAGCGGAACACGCCGCAGTGTGTGATGGAGCTCAGTAGGTGAGATTTCATTAAACGGCGTCTCACTGAGTGAGTGTTCGTGATCTCCCTCATCCTCCTCCTCCTCATCATCACCTCTGCTGAGGAGAAACAGCGCCCCTACAGGCCCGGACACGCAACCAGCAGCCTCCCGGTCACGACTGGGTAATGAGGAAGACGCGCTCAAGGTGATGGTGATGATGGTGATGACGGAACGACGCGGAGTGAAGCTGAAATTAGGGAAATCAGCTGAAGCGGCGTTAAGGCCAAAGGTCTAATCTGCATAAAAATCTATTTAAACTGGTTTAATGATGCGTTCTGGAATCTGGACTCTCATTAACCCAGTTTAATGATCTGATTAATCTTGCCTTTTTTTTTCCCCCTTCCTTTTTTAAAGTCATAATATCGGTGTGTTATGACTTTTCATTCTTTCTTTTTTTAATTATCTTTATTTATTGTATGCAAGAAAACCCCACAGAAATACACAAGTTTGACTTCTAAAAATACATCCACACATTTTCCGTTATTACTTTAGGTATTGTTATGCAAATTCTATTACAATTAATTCCATTACATCTGTTCCTTTTTTTTTTTTTTTAAAAATCATCATAATTTACACACACACACACACACACACACACACACACACATTGTTTTAGGATCCTTGTGGGGACATTCCATTGACATAATTAGCTAATACAGCTGAGTAAAAACACTACGATGCACCTAAATGTCAATCTGGAAGGAAACCTTTTGGCTCGTATAGTTTTCTAAATAAAATCTACTGTACAATTTTTTATTTTTTTTTTTAAATTAAAAAGCATTTTTCATACATATGGGGACCTGACAAATGTCCCACACAAGTTCAACCCGTCATTCCTATCCTATCTTCTTATATAACACACACACACACACACACACACACACACACGGAATGTTAAAAATACACATTTACCTTGAAAACACAACCATTTTGTGCAGAATAAATAAAACTGGGTGCCGAGGTGAAAAAAAATTAGGTCGCCGCGCTAAAAAAAAAAAAAAACAAACAAAAAAAACCTTTTCTTTTTATTTATTTTTTCTCAGGGAGACCATTAAAGGAATCAAAACACCGAAACACCTTTCACCTTCCACACAATGAAAAACACTCGTTAAAAGGTTACCGTGTATGAAGGGAAAATAAATAAATAAACAAACAAACAAACGTGTCCTCTGAATGCCGGGACGCCGTCCGGAAACACGGCAGCGCTTATAAAGTCCTGAAGCGAGACCGTTCGATGACGGTCCTTTGTTTTTCTCCCTCCTGTTTCTTACTGAATCATAAGAACGCTGACTAAATTTCACTTTAAAACGCCACCTCACAAGTGTTTGTGGTCGTGTGTGTGTGAGATGCAGAGTGTGATAAAGTTCACTCAGGAAGACTTTCACGCTCTGTGCGCAGAATACTAGCGCCGTTTCAGGAACTTAAAATTAATAATAATAATAATAATAATCCTCTCCGCGTCCACGCGGTGTAAACGGGTATAAAAAGCCGGATTGGATTACAGGATTCCAGATAAGAGGTGAACGTGATGATAGAAAGGTCTTCTATCTTCACCACGGCCATGGGGAATTCCGGATCGTGATCGGTCAGGTGGTGTCGATTACTTCTCTAGAACAGCGGCTCTGACCGTCGCGCAGCTGCAATCGTTTATCGTTTCTATGGTAACCGCTCATTCACGGGGGGTAATCGTCGGTGTGGTGACGTTGTCTGTGAGGACGTGTTTATTTAACTCCGTACGGGAGGAGTCTACAGCGTCGGACGTAGAGCGGTAAGTTTTCCGACATCTTCAGGACGGGTTGCTCGGTGACGTGACGAGCTGCGTTTTTTTTTTTTTGTTTTTCGAGAAAAAGAGTGAGTGAGTGAGAGAGTACGACTGTTTATAGCCGCTATAACGTAAGCGAGAACAGGAACTAACTTGTCTGAACTTCCACAAGGTTAAGTGTAACTATAAATGGATAAAAATGACAAAATGATGTTCTTTGATGAATTAAAAATGATTCTTTAAAAACTGTTAGCAGATTTGCTGTTCTAGAAGAGGAATAAAAAGACTCGGGGACTTCAAATCAAATCGACTCAATGTCAAAAAGATGAATTACGCGAATCCAGAGCTTCATTTATAAACAATTTTGATTGAAATTATTTTTTAAATAGCCAAACGATACAAGTTTATTGACAGAATTAAATTTAAGTAAACATGTCTTCTGTTGTTTTTGTCAAATCTTTTGAAATTCTTGTTATCTGTGGTAATCACACCCACCCATACACACACACACACACACACACACACTACAGAGTTTCCCTTTAAACACCGAACTCTTTCCCAGTGTTGAATACGTACCTACAGAACACAGCAGCGCTCCGTCCCATCTACACGCTCTCACGCGGGCCGACGAGCGAGGACAGACGATTCCGTTTAGAGGAAGCAGAAGGCAAATGGTAAGGGTTTTGGAGAGGAAGTGCGGTGAGGCGCGACAGGCGTCAGAATCTAACTTTAAAACACGTAGAATAACGGCGCAGCAGCTGCTACGCCGAGGACGCGAGAGCGATCCGCTGTAAACGGTTCCGAGTCTGATTTTATACAGAACGTCGCAAATGCACCGCTACGTGAAAAACAGGAAACGGGAAGGAAACACTGCTCAATGAATTACACAACCATCCAAAATGTGAGCTTTCTTCTTTTAAGAGAGAAGAGGTTCACAGGGCGTCTGTATGTCATGAGAGGTGTGTGTGTACATGTGGACAAAAAGACACCACTGTCATTAACATTCATTAATATGAATGCCAAGCATTATGCACAGGTAACTGTTTGGATCTGTTAGGTGTGTGTGTGTGTGTGTGTGTGTGTGGTGGGTGTGTACCTGTAGCGGACTTGGCTCTATGATGGCGGTACAGGAAGTCCCTCGCTGGCTGCAGGCTGCTGCGTGTGTGTGTTAGGGGTGCGTGTGTTAGGGCGGTCGGCTCTCGTCTGACGGTCAGGTGCAGCGTGTTCTCACTGAACAGGGTCTGAATGAGAGAAAGGTCCAGAGACGACACCTGACAGCCGTTCAGAACCAGGATCTCATCGCCCGGCCTCAGACCTGGCGAGAACACACGGGGGGGGGGAGAGCAGGGTGTAGAAATGTTCTTCAGAGACGAGAACTATAAACTCTTCTAACTCCTCAAAACCACGCAATGATATTCTCCTCAAGGAATAATAACAAGATGAAAAATGTCAGCAACCAGCACTGTTTGAAAGAAATAAAACTGATTTTTGTGGAATTAAAAGGGGTCCGGAACTCTTCAAAGCGTAGGAAAGGGGTCTGGAATCCTTCAAAGCGTAGCGAAGGGTTCCAGAACTCCTGTGAGAAATTAAAATGACTCTGGAGGGCATCTGAGGAATGGGGTTCGAGGGTAAAAAGGGTTCGAGAACATAGTAATGAAGTAAACAGGTTCCAGAACTTGTCTGGAACTGTTCTATGGAATTCCAGAACTCTTTGTACGTAGGAAAGGGTTCTGGAACTCCTCTCAGAAAATAAAACGTGTCAGGAAGGTGTCTGAGGAACTTAAAGGGTTCAGGAACATTATTAATGGCTTCCACAGGGTTCCAGAACTCGTCTAACGACTGATGAATGAAAAGGACACTTTCCAGAACACTTCTGAGGAAATAAAGGAGCTCTGGAACACTTCTGAAGACTTAAAGGGCTTCCAGAACTCTCGCGTTAAACAGATGGGCTCCAGAACGTTTCTGATGAACGGAAGTGATCTGGAACACTCCTGAAGAATTAACAGGGTTCTGTGGACGGTCCGGACGCGATAAACCGGCGACGCATCAGATCCGTTATCAGGAGTGTAGACAGGCGAGTCGTGGTTTTATAGACGTAGACGTGATAAAGGCGAGTTCGTTACCTTCACCGAAGGCGATTCCATCGGAGAGAACTTCAGTGACGAAGATGCGGCTGTGGCTGAGACCGTCCACATGTCCTGTAACGGCAAACCCTGAGGGACAGAACAGCGAGAGCTGAGAAACTGAGCCGAGCACTCAGGAGACCATCCTTACACTTGTACAGGATGTACCGTGCGTGCGCGCGTGTGTGTGTGTAAGTGTCTTACCAAAATCCCCCGTGCATGTGTGCTTGGTCATGTGGAGAGTGTACACACTGAGAGCGCTGACCTCCAACTCATCATACAACTGACAGAGAGAGAGAGAGAGAGAAGCACTTAGCATTGCTCATTTAGCTTAAATATGACACTTAAAACGCTGTAACACTCAGCATTAACGCTGCCTTCACACTCTTATTTTTCTCATCCGCCTGCACACATTTTACACGTGACTCTAAAAGAAGCGGGCGGAAGGCGGCCGCTTTCAGAAAGTGCTTTCGTGTGCACGTTTTGATCGCAGCACTACTCCCATGCGCCCCGTGACCTCTCGAGATGGAAGTAAAAACTACCGAGAGTAATAAATCTAATCTAGAGATGAAGATAGCCCGGAGTTCTGGTACCAAGTCCTGAAGGAGCTCGTGTGGTGCTGGAGTCCAGATCTCCGTCTGATCGTCCAAGCATCTGCGCAGACGCAGGCAGTGTACGCTGGGGTCCAGGTTCCGCGCCTTAGAGAGGAAAAACACAATAAAGACGCTGCGCAATACCGACTAACGACTCTCGCATTATTAGTTTGTATAAAACCGAGCAAAACAGTCTGCGACCCCCCCCCCCCAAAACAGGCTTCAACCAATCAGGGCTCGTATGCAAATTATTATTACGAGGAAGACGACGTCGAACCTGGATTATTACTACTACTGACATCATTAATGTTAGCTAAATAAGCCAGCTAGCTAGCTTTCAGTGTTTATTTTTGTTGCAGAAAACTATGAGGAGATGATAAATGTTCATCAATGAGCGCATTTCCTAAGTAAAAAATAAAATTCACTCGTACTCAAAATACATCACAAAATGAAATGACATTTTTTGAACAAAAGATCAAAAGGGTAAACAATAAAGACAATTTTTCCTAGCCTTATTTGCTCATTTACCAAGGGTGCCAATATTAATGGAGGGCACTGTGTAATATTATATTTTATATATATATATTAAAATTTAACCCTTAAAAACAAACAAACAAAAATGATAATTACTCCTAATTAAAGTATACAAGTATATTTTGTCAGGTTTGTTTACTAGCATTTACCTAGCCAGCAAGGGACCAAAGGGGCGTGTCTAAATTGCATATTCATGCATATTCATAGGGTTGGGTGTTTTTAAATGTATATAGTGTAGCTGTTACCAGTAGGGCTGCATGATTTCTGTTTTTTGGGTTTGTTTTTTTAAGAATTGAGATCACGATTTTCATGCCCAGTTTTCTAAGCTGTAAATATGTAAATAAAAAAAAAATATATATTAAAAAAAAAAAGTTAAAAGAAAGGGAAATTAAATACAAAAATTTTAAATACAAAAATTTCATCAAATGAAACCAGTCTTCTGATAAAATGTTTTTTTTTTAAAACAACTCTAATCCCAATCAGAACTTTAATTTGTCCTTTAATAATAATAATAATAATAATAATAATAATAATAACAATAACAATAACAACAACAACAACAACAATAATAATAATAATAATAATAATAATAATAATAATAATAATAGTAGTAGTGTAGTGTCCCTCGCACCTTGCAGGCCGTGTTCAGGAGCTCCGTGACCGTGTGCTGTTCGCTCAGAGCCACCGTGACCGCCTGATAGTCGGGCATGTAAACCCACACCGGCTTCTCCGCCACGCCTCCTCCGTCCCACTGACTGCCATCGGGTGGAGCCAGCGAGTAACCGTCAGCCAGCGCGTCCAGTCTCTGTGAACATCAGAGCAGAAATCACACATCTCATCAGAGGAATGTAAAAGCGGGCACAGACTCAAAGCGGCCATTAATTCAAGCCGCTCGTTCTTCTGACTGTAACGAGCGTGTAGCTGTAAAGAACTGCTTCAAACCTGGCATCCATCCGAGAGTCTGAGATAAAAATATCTTTTTAATCTCTTTCTAAGCCACTGATACGGTTCGACTAAAATACACAAGAGCTTGTTTTCACAACTGGAGTCTCGGGCTTCAACTGTGGAGATACTGTACATTAAAGGTGCAGTATGTCATTTTTAAAGGTGTCCCGAGAACTGTAATCACCACATCATCCCCAAGATTCCTTTAGAAATGTATTATTATTATTATTATTATTATTATTATTATTATTATTATTAGAGCTGCAACAACTAATCGATTATGCAAATTTTTGTCAACAAATCTCTTTATCGATTGGTTGGTCTGCGCGCGGCACGGGGGAGATTTACTCATTAGTGTTCCATTTGAGATGATATTACTTTTCTACAATCCACACGCTAGACGTTAGTGCAGGGTGCCTAGTGTAAGTGTATAGTACTTCATTTGGGACACAACTTTAGTATTTACTTTCCGAAGCGTATTTTCAGAAGAGAAGTAACGTAGCACTTTTACTAACCGGAAGTATAAGCCGCTTCCTACATGACGTCATACGCACGTAATGCGACGGCACTAGCTTTAGCCTAACACCCAGAATCGCCGTACATGACTTTCTTTTCTCTCAATGACCATCAGACGGAGGCGAAATCGTCACGTGACTGAGGAAGATGATGTGCGAGCTCCAAGTCCTCTAAGGCAGTGGAGAATTTTATATTCAATACCACGGAGAAGATTTATAAACTTTATAAAGCGGAGTTTGTGTAGCACGAGCACGACAGTCACGCTGTCGCGAGTTGCTTGAAAGGTTTAGTTTAATGCGAGTTTGACATCATATGCCGTATCAGTGTAGCTTCAGTCGTTTATTATAACGGAAGTGACGTGTTAGTGACGAGGCCGCGTTGCTCCTCGCGCTCTGTGTAGTCACGGTGATACACAGTAGGAGCGCGAGTAAGATCTGTAATATCTAATTAAAACATTATGTTGAAGGGTAAACACAAGTAAAATAATATTCCTAAAGGCAGTGAGGAACAGAAACCACAAGGTGCAGTGAAAGAGTGTGTATTATTAATGTAGGACCGTAGTTTAATTCCGTGCTTTTGGTGCGTCTGTAAAAAGTAATGCATAAATACTATTATATATTTTATATATTTAATGTATAATAATTTATATATATATATATATATATATATATATATATATATATATATATATATATATATATATATATATATATATATATAATGGCACTGAATTAAACTACGGTCCTAAATGAATAATATATTCTGGTGTGTGTGTATTGGGTTCTTTTCAGTCTTATATAATTAGACAAACAGTTGTGTAAAGTTTTAATCTGAAGTTTATATTTGTAACACTCAGTTTGTGGATTTAATTTTAAATAAACAAACAAAAAAAGGGTACTGAAAGTTTGCCCCGCCCCATCCGATTAATCGAAATAAATAAATAAATAAATAAATAAATCGGCCAACTAATCGATTATGAAAATAATCGTTAGTTGCAGCCCTAATTATCATCATCATTATTAGTAGTAGTAGTATTATACTGCCTTACCTTTACATTATAATTATTTAATTTTTTATTCGAATTTTACACACATTTACATATATATATATATATATATTTACATATATATATATATATATATATATATATATATATATATATATATATATAAAGATTTTTTTTTTATTTTCTGTCACTGCTATTTATTTCATTTTTATTACTTTCCTGGTTTTTTTTTTATTATTATTATTGACTGCATTATTTGACTGCATTCTGACCTGCATTTTAAAATGTAAGAAAGTGATGTAGTATAACAAAGTTTAAATAAAGCCCCTGGGCTCCGCCCCTTTCCCTTAAAAGCCGGTGGTGGTTCTGCAGGGCAGTAAATGCCTCAATGTTTATATAAATTGTGTCATCGTAAAAATGACACACCGCCGCTTTAAAGCAGAGAATATAGGCTTTTAAACCGAAAGTGACTCACGAGTAACCAAAATAACACGATACACACAGAACCTAACGTGACTCCTTCAGGGTGTTTGCCGGTTAAAATGAAAAAAAAAATATATACGATGCTGTCCGCATGCGCACACACACACGCACGCACAAACACACCCCTCTATGTTCCATAACTGAACAGAACAAAAAAGCTTTCATTTTGAACTCTCCAGCTCCGAGACACAAAGTCGCAATGAAAAATTGTGCCAAGAAAAAGGGACACAACGCTCTGGCAAGTGTGTGTCACCAGGTGGAAAGGAAACCATCTGTGTGTGTGTGTGTGTGTGTGTGTGTGTGGGGACACAATCCGTCACTGAGCTGCTCCAGTAAAATAAGGCTCTATGTAAGTAATAAAGCACAGTGTGTTGTGCTGTTAGAGGAAAATAATCAGTGATGCGGCGGTATGATGAAGCAGAGTCACCGTGGCCTCCCTGAAGATTTTTATTTTCCTCCAGCAGCACGCCCTGCAGCGTTTAATTCCTCTTACAGCACAATCACAAAAACACAGCATACTTTTTATCCGCTTTTGGTTACCATTAGTGTTCCGTAAACCAAGTTAGCGTCTCACTTGCGTTATAGCAGGGGTGGGGCGAGAGGCGAGGGGCGAGGCGGGGGCGAACAGACAGGGTGTGAACGCAGTAAAGTGAGTGTAAGAGGAGTGATGAGAGCATTTATAAACTTTAAAACGAGTGAAATGTTTAATGGAGCTGTGAGCTGATGGAGACCGAAACAGGAAGCAGCTTTCGTGGCGCTGCGTATCAATGTATAAAATAAAATAAAAAATGAAAGCGTGAGTCACTCCATCGGAGCTCTGGTTAACGCATAACACACACACACTTACTTAACGCTGACTTCAGTCACTGCTCACATTCACACAGGTACACACACACACACACACACACACACACACACACACACACACACACACACACAGCTGTAACGGTCACAACTCTGAGGAGAAACAGTGGCCTTGTTCATGGAGCTGGTGGAAAGAAACTTGTTTCATTGCATATATGTGTGTGTGTGTGTGTGTGTGTGTGTGTGTGTACACCGCAGTGTTCCAACTGTCAACAGTCCATCAATGACCAAAAACAAATACGCACTGAGCCCCTGTGTGCGTCTCTCTCTATGTCTCTCTCTGTCTGTCTCTCTCTCCACGTCCGTCTCGGTCTGTCTTGCTCTCCACGTCCCTCTCCACATCTGTCTCTCTCCCCGTGTCCGTCTCTCTCGCTCTCTCCCTCTCTCTCTATGCATCTGTTGCTCTCTCTCCACGTCTATGTCCGTCTCTCTCGCTCTCTCCCTCTCTCTCTATGCATCTCTGTTGCTCTCTCTCCACGTCTATGTCTGTCTCTCTCCACGTCCGTCTGTGTGTGTGTGTGTTGAAATCTTTACTTTTGACTTTCCTTTCTAAAACAGTCGATGATTTTTTTTATAGCAGTTTCACTGTTTGGTTTTTTTAAATACGGAACAGGACAGAATGGAGACTTCCTGTCTGAGGTGACACCACAACACCGCTTTAACACCGTCTCCTAGCAACCAGGCCTTGTTATATTTAGAAAAAAAATATTTCAGAGCTGAGGATGATCAGAGTGAAAAACAAAATAATATCAAAATGAGTTACTATTATTATTATTATAATTATTAAATATCGTACAGTCTTAAAGAGTCTCAAAACAAAAACCCGAGGAACGAAGGAAGGACGTGAAACGAGAATCGGATGAAAGGGAATCTTTGTGGCGTGATGTCTGGAGTCCGGAGCGGAAGACCACATCAATACTCATCACTGTCTCGGTCCAGAGAGACGCGAGCAGATGTCCTGCTGTATAAAAGCAGCCTTCACAATAACGCGTGTGTGAGTCAGAGTTAAAAACAGACGTGAGGGAGGAGAGGAAAAAAAAAAACATTCCTCTGTGCACATTCCTCTTTTATTCCAACTCACACTGAGCACACGCAAAACACGTGATTTACCTCTCTGCTGTACGGAGGAACTGAGCCCAAGTGTTCTCCTGCAGCGCTGTCAAACACCTGAAACACACACACACACACACACAGACTGTAACTGTCTTACTCTCACTCTCAGACAGTAAGAGACAGAGAACGTCAGAGAGACAGACAAGCAGAGAGACAGACAAGCAGACGCAGAGAGACAGTGAGAGAGACACACAGGACAAAGAGAGAGACAGTCAGAGATAGAACCAGAGACAGAAGCAAACAAACAGAACGACAGTCCAAAAGAGGCAGACAGACAGCTTTGATGGTGCCAGTGAGAAGCAGAAGGCATGAGGATGGAGTGAAAAACTGGTACTGCTGAGAGACTCCACGCCCACACACACACACACACACACACACACGTAATGCACAAGTCCATGCATTTCATAATTAGTAGGCGACTGGTGACTGTGTCCTAACGGTGAAATAAAAATAAATAAATAAATAAATAAAAATGGGCAGATCACCCAGTTTGTTGACTAACAAGTCTCTTTAGCCGGCACAGTGTGTGTGTGTGTGTGTGTGTGTGTGCGCTCACGTTATCAAGTCAGGCCCTCGTCACTGCTGTGAGGAACTAAACACCATTAAGGAGCAGAGAGAGAGAGAGAGAGACATGAGGGCTGAGTCAGAAAACCCACTTTAATATTGGCGCCCTGGTGGAGGTCTCCTACACAACCCATCCGTCTGTCTCTACAGATGTCACCCGAGCTGCAATTTACCCCGTACGCCTTTTAATAATTTATACTCCCTCTCCATTGCGCACCCCCCCTCCCTCTCTCGCTCTCTCTCTCTCTCTCTCTCTCTCTCGGCACTCAATGCAGAGCGGCGTCGGTGTCCCGTTACACTGCACACGTCAGGGAGGGACGTGAAGGGGACCTTCCCAAAACAAGCACTGCGTTAAAGCCACGTGGGGCAGCGGTGTAGCGTTTCAGGCAGCGACAGAGTGTGTGTGTGTGTGTGTGTGCGCGTGTGAGTGTGAGCACAGGACCACAACAGCACTGCGACGTAGCACGCAAGGCGAGCAGAGCTTCTCTTCTTACCTCACAAGCACCAGTGTGAGAGCAGTAGCTCATGGAAATGCAATCCTTGCCAAAGAAATGAAATAAAAGAGAAATAGATGCTTTATATGTATTTACGTAGCGTCAAAGTGGCCGTGCAGTAAAGCGTACACTTCTAAAGACCTTCAAGAGAGAGAAGGCTGAGCTTGCAGACTGTACGACGTCTAGAAATATCGTCTCTCTCAACGTGATAATTAGCAAAAGATGACAGGATCCACAAACGCCGGGATTTCCCCTCGCGAACGGCGCTGCGTTCGAATTCTTTAAAGCGTGCTCTACTGTATAATGCTTAGATCACAGCAGATGAGGCTATAGAACTGCATTCTGCATTCTGATTGGTCAGAAGAGGATGAACTTCCTGCAGAATCACAGGTTTGTATGAACGCTCGGGAAAGAGTCGGGCGCGGTACCTGGGAGGCGCAGGGTCTCTTCTCCCGGCTGCGTTTGGTCAAACTGTCCAGGCCTTTGAGCGAGGAGAACACCCCTCTCCTACTGCGGCTTCTCTGGGACAGGGACAGAGAACGCTTCCTCAGCGTGGCCTCGTCTCTGGAGCAGATCTGAGAGAAGAAAAAAAACTTTTGACGATTATATGTTTTTAATCGATCTGTTACTATAGAAACGATAAGGTATTAGAAAACTCGTTTGAACAGAACAACTATTAATAACAATATAAATGTTTCTATGTTCAGAAGTGATGAGTCTGACGGGGGGGGGGGTGTGTGTGTGTGTGTGACTGACCAGTGCGTGGAAAGAGGAGACGGAGAAGATCCCCAGGCGGCCGAGAGCAGCTTTCGAGGGACGGCTTGCGGTGGCCAGGAGGCTCTTGGGGTTGGGCAGCTCTCCTCCCTGCAGGCTGGCCAGGTAGCAGCGCATACGGAACAAATCGATGTTGAACCTCTCCAGGTTCTGATCCCACTGCTGGATCTGTGAAGGAGCGAGACGGGAGCGAGGGATGAGACGGGTTCTCGGAGACAGCAACGCTGAGAACAGTCAGGGCTGTGTGTGTGTAGCAGCAGAAAAGTAATTGCCCTCAGATGTCATGGAGGGTCATGATTGGGCGCGGTGGGAATCTGAGAACAATCCCCCACATCACCATTACAAAACTCAACGCTGTCACCGTATTATATTCCTCTCTTTATTTTTATTTAAAGGATGCAGAAATGCCTTCTCGCGTTTTTGTTTTATTTTATTCACTGTATTCAGTCTAAAGATCCTTTCCACAAAAGGTGTTTAACTTTAATCACTTAAAAAGAGTACTTTTTTTAAACAGGGTGCCTTAAATTATTTAAATGCGGATTTAAATGCGGATTTTTTCCCATTTTAAAACTTGGAACGTGTCCATTTTACCACAAAAACAAACAAAAACAGTATTTTATTTATATTATATCTATAAACAATATATTTTATGCAACAGAACATTTCAAATACCAATCAATATATATATATTTTTTTTTTTAATTTACGTATTTACAGATTTTTTTTTATTAATTTTAAATCTACATTTAAATATTTAAGATTCCATGATGCACTTTGTCACCGAAAACAACTCTAATAAATAATAAAAAAAAATAAATAATAAATAACATTTCCAGAACTTCTCATTCGAAATCCCCCTTTAAAATCGAGAACAGTAAAAAAATATATATATATAATAAATAAGTTCTCAAACTGCATTCTGCAGGTAAGCTGCAACGTGAGCATCGTAAAGCACATCATCAGTTCATTAGAAAGCTCCCCGTGAGAAAACGACACGGTTAGTTAATCAGCCGCTCGTTAATATTCAAACGTATTATATGAATATGAAAATCTTTTTTTCAAAAGCTTTATTTTAGCTTGATCTTAGATGAAGCTGGAGTCTCTTAAGCGCAGAGTTGTTTCCTGATAAGTACAAAGAGACACAAAAGGGTCCAGGTTCTAATAAACTGACCTGGAACTCTTTTTAAATTAGACTCGGTTCCTGTAGCGAGGACGGAGAGGAACGTCTCACACGCTCACTCGCTCACTCAGCTGGCACTGATTAAAAACGACACGACTTCAAAGAGGTGCAGCTCCTGAGATGAGGTTAACCTCTTACCCCTCCCCAAATTCCTCAAACACTGCCTGGTACTCCCTCACCGAATATACGCCCCCGGTTCTCTGCCCTCTGCCCTCCTCCTGACCCCTGCGCCGGGGCAATAAGCGTGACTGAGAACCTGGAAACAGCTTCGCGCCGGTTTTCGCCATCGGACTGAGGTTTATCAGACGCAGAGCAGAACGGCATAAACCACAAGGACATGAAGGCTAAAAACGAGTCCTTCGGGGTTGTCCTTAAAGGTTCTTTAGGTAGAACCCTACACCACCGTGTTGGAATCCGCCCCTTTAAACCATCTTATCAACCTGAGAACCTTTAAATATCCAAACAACCCCCGAGGAACCATAAAGTTAATATTCGTGGTTCTCGGTCTCTTTGTGGAAACCATTAAAAGTTCTATGTAGAACCCTACAACAGAGTATTTCCCCATCACAAAGAACTTCAATCAAAACCCATTTAGGAAGCTAAGAACCCCTCACTATCCAGAGAACCCCTGTGGGTGTAGTCAGTGTTTTTCGTTTAGTTTTTTTCCTTGGAGGGGGAACCCTTAAAGGTTCTGTTAAGTGTAGAACTGTAAAGTCAGGGTGCTTCCTATTGTAATCTAGTTACCGATAAAGGTGATGAACCCTTTTAGAGCCAGCTTAGTACCTTTAACCAACTAAAGAACCCCTAAGGAACCCTTTTTCCTAAGAGAGTTATTACGGATTTACGTTGTAGAGTTAACATCTGAGAACCTTTATGGAACTGTGTCTGAGTTTAAGTCTAGAACCCTTCTTTGTCCCTGTAGTTGGAAGAACAGCTAAGAACTTTTAACTAGCCAAAAGAACCCCTGTGGAACCTTGTTTCCTAAAAGTGTGTATTAAAGGTTCTTTGTCTGCTTGGGGGGCGGAGAGACCATTAAAAGGTTCTATGTAGAACCCTACAACAAAATACTTTCTCATCAGTAAAGATTCCAACCCCTTTCGGAAACCCCTGAGGTTTTAGCTCCTTAAAGCTTCTCCGATTTGCCCCACCGTCTGAAACCTGGGACACACCCACACTAGCTTTTGCTCACCTGGTTCTCGATGGCCTTCCTGTTCTTTGGATCGGTTACAATAGACAGCTGGAGCTCCGCCATCTTCTTCATCTTTCCGTCCATGTCGATCTTCTGCAGCAGACTGCGGATCTGCCCTCGGAGCAGGAGCAGCGTGTCCTCCTTACCATGGCGCTTAGCGACCAGAGACGCGCTGGCCGAGTGGATCGCGGTGACCCAGTTCTCCAAATCCGTTTGGCTGGTGGCCTAAACAGAGTGGACGGGAGAACATTCGCAGAGAAGATTGGCATCGTTATGAATTAGTGATCCGGTTTCACGGGTTCCTCTCCAAAGTCTCCATTTCCTTGGAGAACCGACGAGATAATCAGACAGGGATAAACACTTTCTTAAATCATTTCTACTCCTTTTAAAAAAAAAAAAAAAAAACGGCAGAGAACCCGTAAAAATCCACCCAAAGAACCCCTGAGGAATAATTCCCAAGCATAAAGTTCTCCAACCTGAACCACTTTAAGAACCCTTAAATACCAAAAGAATCCCTTTGGTTTATAGGAAATATTTTCTGTATTCACTGCTGCTTTTTTTTTTTATTTAAAAAATTAAAAAGAAAGCCAAGAACTCTAATGGGGTTCAACTATCCAAAGAACCCATGACGAATTTATTTATTAATTCAACTCTAGAACCCTTCTTCGTCCCTTTAAGATCCCTTAACAATGACTAACACGCTTACCGAGCTGAGAACCCTTACCTATCCAAAAGAACCGCTGTTTTCTTAAGACTGGGTTCACGTCAATGCCCGAGAACCTCTTTAGAAAAACATGCGCGAGTGTATTACAAAAAGGAAGTTTAAATAAAGAACCTTTAAGGGTCCTCCGTCACCCTGAGCACGCATTAACGGGTTAGCGTTAACATCCGAGAACGTGTTCAGTAATGCACAAGCGAATATGCTGCGTGACCCCTCTCGCTCGACACCCTGAAAGGTTCTGCGTGGAAACCTGTACCAGAAAGTTCTCTACCCTGAACCCGTACAGGAAGTGGAGCCGCTCGGTGCTCATTTCTGGGCTGAACAAGACTTTTCATGACAGCTGGCAGGACGCATCGTTCCGCATGAGCGCTCCACATTCCCAGCATTCCACAGGACACATGTAGGCAGGGTTCTCACCGCCCCCGTCTCGGATGGACGCCGGACGATAGTTAAAGGCTTCTGAAAATACCGTTCTCCAGATGCGGCTTAACACGGAGCCGTGTAATTCACTTCTCGGGCGCTTTTGTTATTTATTTTATTTCACGGCTGCTGGGTTCTCGGTTCTGCTACGACACATTTTCCTCCGTTAGCATCTAACAATATCAGGTTCTGAGACTTTTTGTTAAAAAATAAATAAATAAAATCACTCTAATGCAGCACCAACGCTTTGGACCTACCTGAAAGAGGTAGACGTCTCCGTAGGCATTGCTGAGGCAGAACACGTTCTCCTTCTTCGGGTGTTCGGGGACGGCCTGGACTATCCCGTCCTCGGCCAGCAGAGCGTAACTCGGTAAAGTCTCCTGCTCCGGAGAACCTTTCCCATACGTCTCGTAAAACAGGAGAGTGCAGCCTGAAGGAAGAAAAGACGGGCGTTAAAGTGGAATTAATAGGATCTCAAGGCGGGTTCTCACGTTTATATTCCAATTATGACTTTTTCTATGTGCACGTAAACTGGAGAACTGTCCTGCAACCTGAAGTAGGAAATAAAAGCCTTGGAGGCATGCGGTTGGACGAAATGAATCAACGACAAACTCCTCGCCTTCTTTTGACTCCCAACGTTTCTTTAAAATCAAACGACGACACGTCACGTGCTTTCTCCAACTGTAGTCACGTTTAACGTCACGGATTTCCTATAGAGAACGTTTGCGATCGGCTTGTTCGGAATCTGACCAATCGGAATCGAGAACTCGAGTGCGCCTTACTCAAAAACGCACCTTTAAGAGTCACCCAGTACTGCTTCCACTTGCGTCTGGCCACCAGTTCCAGCTTGCGGTCTTTGTGCAGCGTGAGCAGAGGCTTGAAGGTCAACCAGCCAGCTCTCCTGACCACACCCTGCTCCTTCTCACACAGCAGATCCAGCTGCTCCAGCGAGCCCACCGTCTCCTGACTGCTACTCTCCGTGTCCTCCGCAGAGTTCTCGCCTCTTTCCTCGCCGCTTCCTGCCGCCGTGTGGCTCGTCTCCAGCTCCCTCATGAAGTTGTCGTAGATGTTTTGCCGCAAAGCGTCCGTACCCGGATGGAGGGCGCCGAAAGATCCGCCGCAGGAGGGCAGCACCTGGGATTGGGAGCGGCCCCGGGACGGGACCTTGGGGTACCCCAGCAGACTGGACACCTGAGACGGCGAGCTGGTGTCGGCCGTCAGACCGTCTACTCCGCTGTCGAAACAATCGACAGGCTCTTTATATCGCGGCTCCTGGGTGAGAGAACGAACACAAAGTGACGTTAAACAACTACGAGCGACGGAACGTCTTCGCGGTTCTAAAATAAGACTTCAGATAGAATTAAACTACAAGGAACTTTAGAAATACTAACTAATTAAAGCACTCCTCCATTTAAAACATTATGGCTTTACGTTCTAGAGTTCTAACGTCCAAGAAGCTCTCTTGTAAATATGCGCACGTGTAAACGCTCTTACAAAAACAGTTTCAATCTAGAACCCTTAAGAGTTCTGAGGACCCTTAAATGTTCTACCTAGAACCCTATGACGGATCATTTCCTATTCGACCGGGTTACAGTTAAACCTCATGAACCCCTTTAACCCCCTCATGAAGCTAAGAAACCTTAAGAACTATCCAAAGAACCCTTGAGGAACCCTTTGTCCCAAGAATAAGCACCGTCTAAGAACGTCTTTTGCAAATATGCACAAGTGTATACGCTCTTAAAAATCTAGAACCCTAGAAACATAAAAGGGCTCTTTGTGCCTTTGGGTGGACCCTTAATGGTTCTTCAAACAACTCTATAATAAAGTGTGCAAGTCAAAGGTGAAGCTGGAGAACCATTTTATCCCCGGAAGCTGAGAACCCTTAATTAAAAGCAATTTAAAGAACCCTTGAGGAACCGTTTTCTCTAAGATTTTGTTTTAAACCATGTCCTGTTTTGAAATTCAAGAGTTTAAAATAAAAAATGTTTTACAACAGATCTACAACACTTAAGGGTTCTTTGTCCCGCCCGATGGGTGGGATTAAATGTTCTATGTGGAACCCTATTACAGAATGTAGTCGGTAGAGTAATTCCCAAGCATAAAGTTCTCCCGCCTGAACCCCTTGAGGAAGCCAAGAACCATTAAATACTAATAGAACCCCTTTGGTTTATATTAAATATGACTAATTAAGCACCAACATCGTTTGTCCTTCATTTTACATCCCTGTCGTCATTGTCTAACGAAATCAGTCACGTAGCACGTGGACGAAAGGGTCGGAGAACACTGTCGGTACGTCTCAAGTAGGATATCACTCGAGTGCGATTAGCGATACGTACGTATTCATCACGTAATCACAGATATTGATCATTTTGATCGAAATAGATCAAACGGCTTAAAGATCGGACTGTTGCCCGATTACGTCGAGTGTGTGAAGAACATCAAGAAAAGTCCACGTCTCACGCGATTCCCAGCACGTGAGCGGCGGACAAAACAGACGAGTGCACTTCAAAGGCAACCTGGACGCAGACGAGAGCCCTTCCTTCCTCACGACTCGGCTTTAAAGCCGGCAGCTGTGTGTAATTACAGACGAGCGCGACGATGCCGCTTCAGATGGCTGATCCGCTCTGCAGCCAGACGAGGTCCGTGTACCAGCTGCAGGATCATGCAAGGAAGAGAGCTAGAACTCGAACCGCGCTGGGGTACTTCAACGCAGGTAGAGAACGCGGCGGCAATAACCGGCGTGAAGAAGGCCGCTGGAGTCACGGCAACCGGGACCAGAGCGATCATAAGAGCAATCAGGGCTGTTCGAATCACAGATAATCGATTGGAGGGGGGGGAGGAGCTATATTCAGCATACAGTTAGCTAAAAACATGTTGCCATGACGACGCGATTTTATTTTTAAAACATTTTTAAGAACGCTTTCTTCAAGTTTCAACACCAATTACTTGGTTACTTAAAGAAATGCTGAAATTAATTAAATTATATATATTTTTTTAAATTATTATTATTTATCCCCGCCTCCATCTTCATGTGTAAAATAGATTATAATAATTTTTTTTTTTTTAAACGTATAATTGGTAATATTGATATAAAAAAGAAAAGAACAAGAAAGAAAAAAATGACTCTGGCACTTTCTATTTTTCGTTATTTTTTAAAAAATTTTTTAAGTTTAGTTTTTTAGTACACATTCTTTTAGATATTTTTATTTATTTATTTATTTATTTATTCATTCTTTCATTAATAGTCGAACAGTGCTGTAGCACGTCTGCACATTTAAATACTGTCACGCATATTAATTTAACATTTAACGTAAAACTATTTTCAGGTATTGTGTGAAAGTACCACACCCCCCCCCCCCCCAAAACCCTGACTGTAAACACTACGACTTTTCTTCCTTTTTTTTTTTTTTTGGTAAACACAATCAAAGTGAAACGTTACGCCTTTCATTTTCCTTCACGTGAGAATAAACACAGGCGGTAAATTATAGTTATGTATTTCTGGCTTAATTGTGGAAAAAAGCAGGCAACGGCTTGAGTAAACAGTCTGAGAACGAGCGAGGCAACGCCGAAAAAAAGACAAGCAGACTGTAATAGAAGAGAACGAACGCTACATAAAGGAGCCACTATGGCTCTGAGGCACATCATCAATGTGTTTGTAGAGATATGGAGCGACTAATCTTTACTGCACTCGCTCAGACCTAGTGCCCTTCAGGACACTAATTACCCCACGCGGAACGAGGACACCTCCTGGGAGCGGATCAGGAACGACCCGTATACCCGAGTGTGAATCGTGGAAATATCTCGCCGAGCTAAAGCTGTAGCGCCCGAGGCTTCTCACGCTCGTAATGTCACGGACGTTTCTCGCGGATAAAACAGACAGACCTGGAGAACTAACCTGACTGTCCTGATGTACTTTATAGAAATCCCGTCCATTAGCATATCCGTGTTCTTCGCTAGCAGACTCACAGAGCAAATCTGACGCGTGTTCCGAGCTCGTCGTCGTGTCCCCGGTGCACAGGTCTGCACCGGCGTGTCGCCAGTTTTATTCGGTAACGCCCTGTGGCGTCCTTCTTGCCGACAGCTGGCACGGTGCGACGAGCAATATTGCTCACCGCATGGGACAAAAACAACAGCGACCTGGCGATGGCACGCCGCACAGTCCCAGCCAAGATTGGGTCAGGCCTTCGTTTAAGGTTTACGTAGGAATCTTATTCATTCGTCGCAATATACAGATCAAGCCTGTAAGCGGAATACGAGCGGTCAGAGCTGCTGTTATAGTAAATTAAATCAACGCCTTCCGACCGATCAGATCCAATCTAACATCAAAAACCAGGCTGGAATTGGACTTGCCTTGCTTTCAGGTCTATACAAACAAACCTGTGGAACATTCCAGCAAACGCACCCTTACCTTCGACTTCTTCTTCCTTCTGGTCAAACTCCCGGTCCAATCGCTGAGCCTCCTCATCCTGTTCCGGACCGGTTCCTTCGTTCCGGCGTTCTCCGCGATGGGTTTGGGTTTGGGACACGGTAAAGTGAAGGAAGAGTACTGCCTCGCCCCCGAGGACTCGTCGAGAACAGGTTCTTCCATCACGCACACAAACGAGGACCTGTGTTTGAACGAGAGCTCATTTGCAAGCGTCAGATGTTTGGCGGCGGGAAAGGAGGCGGCCGTGCCGGGGTCCCGGTAAAGATGGAGAGGAGGTAGCTGGTCGTCGCAGTACTCGATGCGCACGGAGGGAAGCGTCTCTGATATCCTGTTGGGCGAGGCGCCGACGCCGACGCCGATGCCGACGTCGTTCAGCTCGGCACCGGGCACCCAGGGCGAGTCGTACCAGCTGCCTTCTGAGCTCAGCGAGCCTCGTTTGCTCATCCTGGTGATGGAGCCATTCGCCGCCAGACCGGCGTCTCGATCCGGAGCGGGCACGGACTGAGACGTTGGGGAAAACTTCAGCAGCTGGACGGGACCTCCGTTCTCACCAGGAAGCGTCGAGTTTTTAGACATCTGGCTAAACTCGACCCGGACGCTTCCGTCACTCTTGATCATGACTCTCGGGCTGCTCTGATCTTCCAGTTCCTCCGGTTCGATCTTCCTCTCGGGCGTCTTGTATCCGTTCACGGCGTGACCGTTACAAACCCGACCGTTCTCCTCGACGCGACCGTTCTCGGACATCGCCCGTCCTCTCGGAGAACCGCTCCACTGAGCGCTGATCCTTCTCTTCGCTTCTCTTCCTTTGGCGACGTAGTCATAGTGCCTCGACATGGACGACTGACCGCACGCCTTGTGCTGAGACAAACAGCCGCGCGATACTGTTTTGGATTTGTACCCGGGACCTCGTGAGCCTTCTTTGGAAGAACGGAGCTTCACTGAATAGGACTTCTGTCTGTTAGGGAGCGTGAAGCTACTGCTCCGAGACCCCTGAATGCTGTACTGGCTCTCCGAGTTCCCCATCCCTGACCTGGAACGCAAACAGCAAACGGTCGTCAACAGTTTTCATAAACCCTGGCTTAAAACAAGCGTGACACATGATTTCCACCATCTTGAAAACTTACCAGTTCTAGTAATCATTACACAGCTAGAGCTTCACAATCTGCACAACCATCATCATCATCATCATCTTTTGGTCAGCTAGCAATCCAACTCTGTCGAATTCATCTGTTGGAGATATTAAAAAATAAATACGTTATTAAACGTGTCCATCTTAAAGCCTCCAAACGTCCACACAGATGAAAGACTTTTTGCTACAAGCACTCGGAATACAACCTCTCAATAAGCCGACCTGATTGGTCGATATGTAGTCACATGTTTATTTTCACAGACAATTTCCCCGTTCAAACTTCAAGCGGTACTCTTATTTTTTTTTTTCTTTCCCCGTGTACCACGAGTGAATCATGACTTGCCCGGACGGTTGGGAAAAGTTTTTGAAAGCTGCCTTTATTTCGGTCGGTGTTTATTTTTAAAACACACAAATTCCAGAGGATTTTTTTTTCCCCCTCTCGTGTGTCGCTGAGCAAGCCGGCTGCAGGAGAAAGCCAAATAAAGCGCTGGCCAGAAGACGCTTGTAAAGCGGTGTTTCCACCCCGTTACAAAAAAAATAAATAAAATACATCGTTAAATAAATAATAAACGCTCGGACTCTATACCTCGTACGCTCGTCTGAGATGCGTGAAGTAAGCAAACGTGTGCAGATGTGTCGTTTCTTCTTCTCCAGATATCAAAGCACCCGAGGAGATTTTTCTCTAAAAGCACGCTACCAGGCAGAGTTAAAAGAAAGAAAGAAAAAAAAACTAGCATACTTTAAAAATCAAGAAGCGACGCATTTGCATGTGGTTTTAAAGTCAAATCATGCACGCAGTGCCTCAAACACCTGACTGTGGGAAAAGGAGAAGATCAGGAGAACATCTGCTCCTCATGCGTCCCTTCTCAAACCCCCCCCCCCACCCCCCCACGTCCCCACGTCCCCACCTTCTGACCTCCTGATTAGCATCGACACCGATTAGCGCTTTTTCCACAGAGCAGGTGGCGAGAGGAGGAGAAGCGTGTGCTCGAGTCAGCATGAAGGACGCGGAAGAAAGACGGTTCTCTCGCTGTACCAGAACAAACAGAGAGAGACAGAGAGAGAGAGAGACATGCAGAGAGAGAGACAGACAGAGAGAGAGACAGACAGAGAGAGAGACTGAGAAAGACAGAGACAGGCAGAGAGAGAAAGAAAGAGACAGACATACAGAGAGAGAGACAGACACAGAGAGAGACTGAGAAAGACAGAGACAGGCAGAGAGAGAAAGAAAGAGAGAGACATACAGAGAGAGAGACAGACACAGAGAGAGAGAGAGAGAGAGAGAGAAAGACAGGGAGAGA